>NC_051216.1:6632273-6694773 GCF_015220715.1 Pygocentrus nattereri | reverse complement strand
ACCATCCTCTGTAAACCCTAGAGATGGTTGTGTGTGAAAATCCCAGTAGATCAGCAGTTTCTGAAATACTCAGACCAGCCCGTCTGGCACCAACAACCACGCCACGTTCAAAGCCCCTTAAATCCCCTTTCTTCCCCGTTCTGATGCTCGGTCTGCACTTCAGCAAGTCGTCTTGACCACCTCTACATGCCTAAATGCAGTGAGCTGCGGCCGTGTGATTGGCTGATTAGCTGTTTGTGTTAACAAGCAACTGAACCGGTGGCCGGTGAGTGTATATAAATATATATATAATATAAATGAAAACACAGACCTACTTCGCTCTGCTTTAAGCTTCAGCTCAGCAATAGCTGCTTTTCTTGCATCTCCGGCAGGAAACTTTTCCTCAAAACTAGAACCGTTTCTTGTAAAATGTCTCTCAACTTTTCGTTTGAATTTTCAAAAATTTGAAAAAAGAAGCTGGCGAACATGAAACTGACTTCAGTTTCGCAACTTTTATTGTTTGACAGATTCTCGCTGGAGATTACGCATATCAGGAAATCAGCTAGAGCGATTATAATAATGATTATAAAGTCCATTCATCTCCAAATTGTCAATGTTCATCTTAAATTTTTGCCGCTTCGTTAGCTACTATTAGGCAAGACTGTTGTCTGTGTTGCTATGGTGACCAGCAGCCTGCACTGATCTTCAGGGTTAAAGGGTGAATCAGCAGTTCTACATTAACTCCAGCGTTTAAGACCATTTACTGTTAAACTGAGTTGAAGGATAAGCAGAGCTTTATTTTACTGTAGAGGTGGATTATTTTATTATTACCTACTGATCTAGTTCTGCTGTGGAGCCGCAACAGGGCAGTGAAAGAGTTGCACATTGCCGACTCCTGATGTAGCAGAACAAACTATGTCATCAATCACACAGGATACGTTGACTAACCTCTGGCTAGACACTATCTGGACTTCCATAACAGCAACCCATCCACATTACAATCTTTTGGCATTGACCAAATTCCATCTTCCATGTGAAATGGTGACAGAAAAAGGAAATTCAACCAATGGGAAGCCTTTGGGATTTACAAATTACAGGCTAATAAACAGGCAGGCCTAAATGAAGACCTAGATTTGAGAGTTCTGTAAAAATCTTATGTATTATGTTCTGTAAACACCCATGTGTTTCTTGTAACCATTGCCACTGTTCGTTCACCGATTTTTCACTATGTTTCTCTGTAACTCAGCTTTGATGAACAGTGTGGGCCAAAATGACGGCACCTGCTGGAGTGTTTATCAGCTTCCACCGTCTTTTAGGCCATCATGTTCAAATCGAAGATTCCTGTGGTTGGAACACAATTAGAGAAGAGCCACACTGTCCATGAGATCTGTTTTGTCTCCCTTATGAAGACTTGCTGCTGAAACACATCTGAGTTTTTAAAGATTTGATATGACAATGAGGGCTTTTTAATTATTTTTGTTTCTGCCTTGGAGTTTTCCTGGTTGTTGAAGAAATTATTTTTACTTTTTGCTGTATTTGATGTAGGAGTGTGTTTATGGGAATTTTTGACCGTTCTTCCAGAAGCGCATTTGTGAGGTCAGACACTGATGCTGGATGAGAAGGCCTGGCTCACAGTCTCCACTCTAATTCATCCTAAAGGTGTTCTATGGGGTTGAGGTCAGGACTCTGTGCAGGCCAGTCAAGTTCTTCCACACCAAACTGGCTCATCCGTGTCTTTATGGACCTGCTTTGTGCACTGGTGCGCAGTCATGCTGGAACAGGAAGGGGCCGTCCCCAAACTGTTCCCACAAAGTTGGGAGCATGAAATTGTCCAAAATCTTTTGGTGCTGAAGCTTTAAGAGTTCCTTTCACTGGAACTAAGGGGCCGAGCCCAACTCCTGAAAAACAACCCCACACCATGATCCCCCCTCCACCAAACTTTACACTCGGCACAATGCAGTCAGACAAGTACCGTCTCCTGGCAACCGCCAAACCCAGACTCGTCTATCAGCCAGATGGAGAAGCGTGATTGGTCACTCCAGAGAACACGTCTCCACTGCTCTAGAGTCCAGTGGCGGCGCTTTACTCCACTGCATTCCACGCTTTGCATTGCGTTTGGTGATGTAAGGCTTGGACGCAGCTGCTTGGTCATGGAAACCCATTCCATGAAGCTCTCTACGCTGTTCTTGAGCTGATCTGAAGGCCACATGAAGTTTGGAGGTCTGTGGTGATTGACTCTGCAGAAAGTTGGTGACCTCTGCGCACTATGCCCCTCAGCATCCGCTGACCCCGCTCTGTCATTTTACGTGGCCGACCACTTCGTGGCTGAGTTGCTGTCGTTCCCAATCACTTCCACTTTGTTATAATCCCACTGACAGTCGACTGTGGAATATTTAGTAGTGAGGAAATTTCACGACTGGACTTGCTGCACAGGTGGCGTCCGATCACGGTACCACGCTGGAATTCACTGAGCTCCTGAGAGCGACCCATTCTTTCACTAATGTCTGTAGAAGCAATCTGCAGGCCTAGGGGCTCGGCTTTATACACCTCAAATCAAATCACGTTTATTGTCACATCACATTTACACAGGTGGACAGTATGTGAAAATCTTAGGTTTGTAGCCCCCTTATAGAATTTAAATGAAATTTATATATATATATATAAAAGAAGAAACAGCAGTATATATACACTCACCGGCCACTTTATTAGGTACTATAGCTAATCAGCCAATCACACGGCCACAACCCAGTGTATTTTGGCCTGTAGAGGTGGTCAAGACGACTTGCTGAAGTGCAGACCGAGCATCAGAACGGGGAAGAAAGGGGATTTAAGGGGCTTTGAACGTGGTGTGGTTGTTGGTGCCAGACGGGCTGGTCTGAGTATTTCAGAAACTGCTGATCTGCTGGGATTTTCACACACAACCATCTCTAGGGTTTACAGAGAATGGTCCGAAAAAGAGGAAACATCCAGTGAGCGGTCAGTTGTGTGGACGAAAATGCCTTGTTGATGTGAGAGGTCAGAGGAGAATGGGCTGACTGGTTCCAGATGATAGAAAGGAGGCAGGAACTCAAATAACCAACCAACATCTCTGAGGAACGTTTCCAACACCTTGTTGAAAGTGTGCCATGAAGAATTAAAGCAGTTCTGAAGGCAAAAGGGGGTCCAACCTTTCACTAGCAAGGTGTACCTAATAAAGTGGCCAGTGAGTGTATATATACATATACACTGACACCTGTGGCCATGGAAGTGATTGAAACACCTGAATTCAACGATTTGGATGGGTGAGTGAATACTTTTGGAAACATAGTCCACTCATCCACTGATACCAGCACAACACACACTAACACACCACCACCACGTCAGTGTTACTGCAGTGCTGAGAATGACCCACCACCCAAATAGTACCTGCTCTGTGAGGGTCCATGGGGGTCCTGACCACTGAAGAACAGGGTAACAGAGTATCAGAGAAACAGATGGACTACAGTCTGTAACTGTAGAACTACAGAGAGCAGCTATAAAGTAAGTGGAGCTGATAAGATGGACAGAGTACATTACTTTCCTACTACATGCCTCATCAAATCTGATTAAATGTATAGCACTGATTATAAAATGTTTTCCTTACATATAAATAAAGCTTTACCTGTTCACTGATTTTCGTACCAATTCAATTCACATCATACTAAAGTGACTCTGCTTGTGTGCACAACCATAATGATACTTCAACAACAGGTTTCAGAGTTTATGTGCTCTAATATCAGCCGTTGAAAAGAGCCTGCTGAGTTGGCAGTACCTCATGTTGCTTTGTTATGACCAAACAAACTGACCACTGAACAGAAACACTAAACAAACACCAAGCTTACAATAATTAAACGTGTAACGTACATCTAACCTCATATATAACCTGCATGCGTCATCCATAGCATCAAAACACTACACACACTTTACCAAATGTACCACAGCCAGCAAATGACTAGCAAACACAGCCTCACCGTCTCACGACCTGGTCTACAGTGCGTGGCCAAAATAAGGCTCCACCCACAGACTATAACTCTTCTTTTAAGGTTTTAGCAGTCACATAAAAAAATGTGGGTTTTTTTTTTGTTCACTTACAAATAAAATTCATGATAAATCAAATTCTTTCAACTTTAAAAGAAGCCAAAACATTTTTAAAAAGCAACGCTGATTATCACAAGTGTAAATGTAGGGGTTAGGGTTTGGGACAGACATCGTATACACGGTATTTAGCTCATTACTATCTCTGTTAATGTCGGGTTTCAGTAGATCAGAACACGGTTCTTGTAAATATGTAAGACCAGAATATTTCACTGTTTTTATTTATTTATTTTTCTGTGGGACTGTCGTCTGATCTAATTCAGTAGAGTGGTCCACTTATTTATTGCTGCTGTACTGAATCAGTGCCTCCACTGTATCATCCACACATGTCACTTTATACATTACCAGTATTTAGATGTACACCTCCTACCTCGTACTCCTGCTGCTGCGGTCCATGCTGCTGTTATTTGTCCACCCCCTTTATTTGCACCTAATATTTATTGTTTATTGTTTATGTTACTTTGGGAGTTGACTGGACCGTTCGTTCCACCTCATGTACCACATGTGATGTGAATGACAATAAAGCCTTATCTTATCTTATCTTATCTTATCTTATCTTACAGTAAATTAGCTGTTTAGTGTCACGCCCTCTGCTTTGCCTGCTTCCAAAGACCCAATCGTTCACCAAAGACCAAACCCCTTAGGACATATGTGTCAAACTCAAGGCCCGCGGGCCACATCCGGTCCAGCTTGCAGTTATTTCCGGCCCGCGAGATCATTTTATATTATTGTTACTAATGGCCCGGCAATATGAAGCGCTGGTAACACAAACTACAGATCCCATAATGCAGCTCTTCAGCTGCCTTTCGGAGCGCTTTCCATGCCAATCAAGTCTAGTGTCTGTTGCTTCAAGTTACTTCAAAGCTAGAAAGAGAAAAGTTGATTCTGAAAGCAGAGCCTTTCAAACCCGATAGGAGGCCGAGTATCTGTTGACTGACATTGCCGGTAAACCTGTTTGTCTCAATTGTGGCGCTATTGTATTCAAATCTAAGACGGCGCTATGAGTCAAAACATCAGGATAACCTGAAAGACCTGAATGCAGAGCAAAAGATACAGAAAGTAGAAGAGTTAAAAAGACGCTGACATTCCAGCAGGACGGTTTTCACCCGGGCAAAATCACAAAGTGAAGCTGCTCCGAGGGAGAATTTCTGAAGAGCTGCGTGATCAAGGTGCGCGACGTCATATGTCCAGACAAAAAACAGATTCTGGCAAATTTAAGCCTAAGTAGAAATACGGCTGCTGATGGAGTTGTCATGTGAGATGGCCACTGATTTAGGAACACAGTTGAGTGAAACAGGCAAAGACTTCATGCTGACTCTCTTGCTGTGGATGAAAGTCCTGACATGACTGACGCTGCACAGCTGGCCAGCTTCATCCGTGGGGTGGACTCCAATTTGCGCGTTACAGAGGAAATATTGGACATTAAATCGATGCACGGGACGACTGGAGAGGACACTTTTGAAAACGTATGTCAAAGTGTAACCAACACGAAACCCTAACCTTAACCCTGGGACAAACTTATTGGACTTCCAGCTGATGGAGCAGCGGCTATGTGCGGTGAAAGAAGTGGACTAGAGCGAAGGATGCAAGTGAAGATGCAGGAGGAGAACTGCACTGGTGAGTTAACAGCATATCACTGCATCATACACCAGCAAGCACTATGTGGTCCTGAAGATGGACCATGTAATGAGCGCTTTAATGCAAACCGTAAACTTTATCCGAAGTAAAGGTTTTAATCACCGCAGTTTCAGTCCTTTATGCGGGAGATAGATTCAGAGTTTGCCGACATCCTTATCATACAGAGGTGCGTTGACTAACTCTGGGAAAAGTTCTCAACAGAGTTTTTGAGCTCAGCAACGAAATCTGTCAGTTCGTGGACAGTAAAGGAACAGACTCCACCGTTCTGCGGGATGAAAAGTGGAAATGTGAGTTGGTGTTTCTGGCTGACATAACAGCTCATCTCAATGCGTTAAACCTCCAGCTCCAAGGCCGTGACCCCATGATCACTGACATGTATGACGCAGTGAAGGCCTTTCAAGTGAAGCTGCTTTCATGGGAGAAACAAAAGCACCAGAGCAACTTGCCTCACTTTCCCTGTTGCCAAGTAATGCTGAACCAAGTCGGCGCAACGTTGTTCATAAATACGCACTTTGCTGACAAACTGAGCGCCCGTCAACGTGGAAACGGCACCTGTGCAGCTTCAGATGGAGCTGATTGAGCTGCGGTGTAATGAGACACTGAAGGCAGAGTACGACCCTGCAGGGCCCACAGAGCTTATTCACTCCAGTCCATCAGCAGCGCCCCAGCTCCGCCTACGAGCGGCTCGAACCTTGTGCATGTTTGGTGGCACGTGTCTGCGTGAGAAGCTGTTCTCAGTGATGAACGCAAACAAAACAGCACACAGGAGTCGTCTCACTGATGAGCACCTGCAGTCCATCCTGAGAGTCTCCACAACACGGGACCTCACGCCAAACGTTTGTTTTGTTGTTGCTGAAAAGCACAAAATTAATTTATATTTCCAGGGTTTTTTTGCAGCATGTTCACATTTCTAACTTGTATCATTTTGAGTGGATACATTTTTATGAAGAGCAAGAAATTTATGTGATTTAAAGTTTAAGTTTATTTTTTTTATTCCAGAACATTCCTGTCTATTTTTATTCATATTTATGTTCAAAAAACATTCGTTTTAGTGTGTTCAATAAACGTTTATACTGTTCGGCCCGCGAACTAAAGTGTGTTTTGAATTTTGGCCTCCTGTGCAGTTGAGTTTGACACCCCTGCCTTAGGACTTTATGTGACAATCACACAGTCAGATGATTCTGTTCCCTTCACTGACTCCATCTTTTACATTAAAAAAGCCAAACTATGCTTTACTGATGTTTTAATAACCCCGTAATTTTAAATATAGGACATCAAACAATGCCACACCATGCTTATATGATTTTTAAAAAAATGCCACGTATACTGTTTTTCTGTGCAAGTGCTTAAATATTGCGCCTTGAAAGGCAATTTCAGGTAATGTAATTTCTACATGGTAGAACTAACATGTATAAAATACACCCTTTACAAAAATAAGACATTTTAATTATTATCATCCATCCATCCATTTTCTAAGCCGCTTCTCCCTCAGGGTCGCGGGGGGGTGCTGGAGCCTATCCCAGCAGTCTTCGGGCGAAAGGCAGGATACACCCTGGACAGGTCGCCAGTCCATCGCAGGGCAGGCAGACAGACAGACACAGACAGTCACTCACACCCAGGGGTAATGTCCGTGGGAGGAAACCGGAGAATCCGGAGGAAACCCACGCAGACACGGGAAGAACATGCAAACTCCACACAGAGAGGACCCCGGTCGCCCGGCCGGGGAATCGAACCCAGGCCCTCCTTGCTGTGAGGCGACAGCGCTCACAGCAAAACATATGTACAAACTCAAAGGTTTCTACAGGTGTCTAAGCAGATATTTAATTTGAAATTAGTCTGAAAAGTCAGGTGGTGCAACCAACCCTAACCCTAAGTGAAATAGGCAATTAAAAGCTTTGATAACAGTAATTATATTCAAGATATAAAATGCACCTATATATGCATGCCAATGTATAAGCATACATATATGTATGTGCCTTTGTCCCAAACATTATGGAAGGCATAATGTTCATGGTTTTGACTCTGCAGGATTTACTGGGCTCTGCTACCTAACATCTCTGAGGATCATCCAATCAGCAGTAAGACAGACATCTAGCACCTTTCACATAGTGTGGTAACAAACTACGACCAAGTATCACAGTAAAGGACTTCTAAGGGGGGTTACTGAGCTGCAGTCAGTGTTCATTGGTTCTGTTGCTGAGTTTGACTGCCTGTCCGTTTGTGTCTGTTGGTCAGTGGTCCATGAGGTTAGGAGTGATTTTCTGTGTTTGTTTTTAAAATAAGCAGCTGGAAATCAATCAGACAGCAGTGGGATATCACCTCAATGCTGGGTCAAATGTCAGCTTCGCCCCTGTGGCTCCAGACGCCATGAATACAATACACTGCTGGCCAAGACCAGGAATGACGAGACATCAAAGCAAAAATTTTTTGACAGGCTGCTTATGATGCATGCCATGTGCGATGAGAAAAATGGCTTAGTCGGGATGGCAGAATACACAACATTCAGTATCTGGTGGAAAGAACCCCTTCTACATGGACTGGCATGGAGAAGAATGTGTTTGTGGAATGCCATGCATGCCCAAAGCTCACCGCAGTATCCGCTGGTGGTCCCTGGTGCACCAGTCATCATGCGACCATGTCCAAGATGTACAACGTAGGGACAAATTGGCTGAACATGCGGTCCAGGGGTCCAGGGGTGAAGGGGAACATGGATGGTTTCGAGGAGGTTTCAAGACACACGTGGTTGAGCATTGTCCAGTTGGAATATGGCCCCTGGCGACCTCTGTAGAGGTGCCACCTCAGGCTCCAACACGTCTGTGATGTATTGATGGCTGGTTAAGGTACCAGCAATGCACAGTGAACAGGGGTGGATCCCAAAAGCACCCCAAACCATAACGCCTGGAGCTGGATCAGTATGCCGCTGCAAAATGCATGTCCCCGTGAGCTGTGGTCAAGGGTCAACCGTAGCTGAAGCAATGGGGAGCGAGCGGAAAGGGGTCGAGCGTCGAACAGTGCAGGCGGACGCCCATTGACATGTGACGTGTGCCAACTATTGGGCTGAGATCTGTGATGTGGCTGTTCACCAGACATCTGTCCTCCCATTTGTGTGCGTCAGGGCGGTCCAGACCCCTCACTTCAGTGAGCCTGACCGTCCTCTGCCCAGTGACACTGCACCCTTATCAACGTGGTCACAGTCTATGCAGCATGAGCATCAATGTCTCGGAGGGATAATCTGGCTTTTCTGACAATTCTCCCTCGCTCAAAGTCCGAAAGCTGGATGGCTATCGTTCCCCTTGGTGGGGGGTATGTTTGATCCCTAAATCAGCCAATATGATAATCCATAATTCAGCGTGTGAGATGGAAACGGAGGCATTCAGGGTGGTTTGGTGTGAAATGCTTCAGATGTCTTTACAGTGGTGATGATAGGAGCCAGGTGTCGCCATGGCAACAACACAAACAGACATTTTATTTACCATCCAGAACCACCAGTGAACCTACACGAGTCTTCTGAGCTTTACATGGAATGTTGATGATGGTGGAAAAATAGTGGAAAATCTGAAGGAATAAATTAAATCATAAGGGACTATTTTGCCTGGCAACACCCTGCATGTATCCCTCCACCATGAATGATTAAAAAGGACAAAACTCTTAAAACTATCGCGAAACAATGTCTCAGGGAGCGTATTCATTTCACGTAATGACTTTCTGACGTCTGGTTCCTATCACCACCACTGTGAACAGTTCTGACTCTGTAAGTTTCTCTAGAACAGAGCGTTTCACACCAAACCGCTCTGAACGACTCTGTTTACATCTTAATGAATAAGTAATGCAGGAATTTTGAAAACACTTAATGAGCTGCTTTGAACCTGCTATTTGCAGTTGCCTTTTACACCAAGCCTCCACTCTTATACAGCTATAGAGAACCATTTTCAGCACATTCTCCATCAGTCTGAAGAACCCTTTTATAATGCAATGAACCCTTTAATCAGGCAAAGGGTTCTTTGAGCGTTCGTGGTTCTATATAGAAATATTTTCTTTACTAAAGAACCCTTGAAGTATCTTTTTAAGAGTGTAGGTGGGCAAAATGTGCAGACGTACTTTGCATATGTGCTGTTTGTAATCGTTTTCATACTCACACTTTGCTGAGTTTGACATATCAGAAAAATTTGTTATGAATAAAACATGACATCATTAATACAACCCCAACTCCAATGAAGTTGTGACATTGTGATAACATAAATAAAAACAGAATATGATGATTTGCAAATCCTTTTCAACCTATATTCAAATGAATACACTACAAAGACGAGATATTTAATGTTCAAACGGATAAACTTTGTTTTTTGCAAATATTCACTCATTTTGAATTTGATGCCTGCAACACGTTCCAGAGAAGTTGGGACAGGGGTGTGTTTACCACTGTGTTACATCACCTTAACACCCCCACACCATCACACACGTTGGCTTTTGAACTTTGCGCTGATAACAATCCAGACAGGCCTTTTCCTCTTTGGCCCGGAGGACATGACGTCCATGCTTTCCAAAAACAGTGTGAAATGTGGACTCGTCAGACCACAGGACACTTTTCCACTCTGCGTCAGTCCATCTCAGATGAGCTCGGCCCAGAGAAGGCGGCAGCGTTTCTGGGTGGTGTTGATATGTGGCTTCGCTTTGCATGGCAGAGTTTTAACCTGCACTTGTAGATGGAGCGACGAACTGAGTTCACTGACAGTGGTTTTCTGAAGTGTTCCTGAGCCCATGTGGGAATATCCGATGAAATCCCTAAATTCCTTGTAATTGCACATTGAGAAATGTTGCTCTTAAACTGTTGGACTATTTGCTCACGCAGTTGTTCACTAAGTGGTGAACCTCACCCGTCCTCGCTTGTGAACGACTGAGCCTTTCAGGGATGCTCCCTTTATACCCAATCATGACACTCACCTTTCCAATTAACCTGTTCACCTGTGGAATGTTCCAGACAGGTGTTTATTGAGCATTCCTCATCTTTCCCAGTCTTTTGTTGCCCCTGTCCCAACTTCTTTGGAACGTTTTGCAGGCATCAAATTCAAAATGACTGAATATTTGCAAAAAACAATAAAGTTTATCCGTTTGAACATTAAATATCTCGTCTTTGTAGTGGATTCAGTTGAATGTAGGTTGAAAAGGATTATTAGCGCATATTGTGTCCTCACAAACTCTACTGAAAAAAATTGTGCCTTATCTTTATTTGATTCAAATTCAAAAATGTCAATTGTTCAATGAAATAAAATATCACTGTTGCAGGAGGAAAAACTTGTATCTCCAAAATAGTAACTTTACAGGAGAAGGAAAAAACCTGGTTTACCTTTAATGTAAGTCAATGGAACCAGAATGTTTTCCAAGGCATTTCAGGCTGTTTCTTTTGGTCCATTCTTCGTGAAATTGATATATAATATAAAGACCTGCAGGCGTTTTCAAATAATGTCAAAAAACAAAAAATGACAAAAATGGAGATACAAGGTTTTCTTCCGACAGCAGCAATATGTTACAGTAACATTTGGCTAAAGAAGTACAAAAGAAACCCAACCATCCAAATCAAGGTGACATTTGTTCATCCATAATCAAATGATATTAATAATACAGTGTAGAGGTTGTGTGTATTCTATGAAAAACATGAAGAATACAGTACGTTTTGAAGTCTATCCTATAGGTTTCGTGTGCACTGTGTTCTGGTCTCTTCATTAACTGTGTTCTCTGCTAAATAAACTCACCAAATAAATCGAGGACAGCTCTGTCCTCCAGAGAGATCCGTAGACTCGTCTGTGATGCTCAAGCTGCTGCCGTTATTAACGTGCAGTAGTAAGTGCCCCCAAATGAACACGAAAACAAACATATTGCGCCAGCAAGATGCAATCATCACTATGGCGATGATCACCTTGGTGATGTTTGACCTGCCTAATCCTGCCTCTCAAATCGCCTTACGTAGCCGTTCGTTTTTGTAATTCATTAAAGCTGAAATCAGGGGCTCCAGAGGCCGTCAGGGCGGCTATCCGTACAGCGAATTTCAAACGGCAACAACAGCAAGCCTGCATTTTTATTCAATCATTCCTGAATAAGGATTTTCAGAACTGCGACAAATGGAAAATTTCAAACAACAAGAAAAGCCTGCCTTCTAAAACGTACAGGTACATTACAGGTTCCCTATAGGACACAACAGTGTTACAGCATTTACAACAGAACTTATACTATATACTATAATTATTCACTCACCCATCCAAATCTACCCCATTCTGCCCCTAGGCCTGCAGACTGCTTCTACAGACATTAGTGAAAGAATGGGTCGCTCTCAGGAGCTCAGTGAATTCCAGCGTGGTACCGTGATCGGACGCCACCTGTGCAGCAAGTCCAGTCGTGAAATTTCCTCACTACTAAATATTCCACAGTCAACTGTCAGTGGGATTATAACAAAGTGGAAGCGATTGGGAACGACAGCAATGCAGCCACGAAGTGGTCGGCCACGTAAAATGACAGAGCGGTCAGCGGATGCTGAGGGGCATAGTGCGCAGAGGTCACCGACTTTCTGCAGAGTCAATCGGTACAGAGATTCTGGACAATTTCACGCTCCCAACTTTGTGGGAACAGTTTGGGGACGGCCCCTTCCTGTTCCAACATGACTGAGCACCAGTGCACAAAGCAGGTCCATAAAGACACGGATGAGCCAGTTTGGTGTGGAAGAACTTGACTGGCCTGCACAGAGTCCTGACCTCAACCCCATAGAACACCTTTGGGATGAATTAGAGCGGAGACTGTGAGCCAGACCTTCTCGTCCAACATCAGTGTCTGACCTCACAAATGTGCTTCTGGAAGAACGGTCAGAAATTCCCATAAACACTCCTAACCCTTGTGGAAAGCCTTCCCAGAAGAGTTGAAGCTTTTATAGCTACATCATATTAAACCCTATGGATTAAGAATGGGATGTCACTCAAGGTCATATGCGTGTGAAGCCAGATGAGCGAATACTTTTGGAAATACAGTGTGTAACGCAGAGCGAGGTAGCGCACGCATGTGCGGAGGTAAGCGACTTTTATTGAGGGCAAATCCAAAATCAGGGTCATAACGGTCCAGGGTCAATGAGCCAATACGGAGAGATCGTGGGGCAGACATGACATAAACCAGAATACAACCAACAACACAAATTCAAACAAAGCAAACATAGACCAATACATCAAACAAAGGACAAAGACCAGCAAAGACAAAGTGCAAACTCAGGGCTTAAGTAACAAAGGGAAAACGAGGGACAGGTGAAAACAATTGGGGCGGAGTCACAAAACAAGGGGCAGGACTTGAAACCAAAACAAACGCACATGGACAGGACTGGGAGGGGCAAAGCGTGGCACAGTGTAGATATATAAAAGTGATAAAATTTAAGCACCATCCTTTATATAACTGAAATACACAGAAATGCAGTTTTTTTATGTGGAGAAAAAGTAAGAACACCCCACATATATCACTACTTCAGACATGTCAAACCGAAATCTGGTGCAGCTGATCAGGTGCTAATGATTAGAACCCTGTTAGAGAACATCCTGGAGGAACTTGTCTCAGTTAAGCTTCAGATATCTCGTCTAGTTTGCTCTTTGTTATGGGAGGGTGGGTTATCATCATACCTAGATCAAAAGAGCTCTCTGGGGCCTTCAGAAAGGACGCTGTGAGTCTGGGAAGGGGTTTTAGAAGATTTCCAAATAATTGGAAATCAATCATTCCACTGTGTGGAAGATCACATACAAGTGTAGAAGATTTAAAACCACTGTTCACTTGTCCAGGCCAGGCTGCCCGAGCTAATTTAACCTCAGAGCAGAGCATAAGATGCTGAAGGAAGTCTGTAAGAACTAAAATTACACCACAGGATCTGATTTCTCCTATTAAGAAGACACTGTACAAATGTGAACTACATGCACATGGAGGTGCACTAAGAGGAAACATTTGCTGTCTAAAAACAACACCAGGGCAAGACTAAAGCAGGCTAATGAATATCTAGGCAAGGAGCAGGTCTTCTGGGTCAAAGATGTGTTTGGAGACGTTTGGCAAAAACCAAAATACAGCATTTGATCAGGAGATCCTCATACGTACTGTAAAGAATGGTAGTGCAAATGTTATGGCTTGGGTTAGCTTTCCTGCCTCAGGGCCAACTTGCAATCACAGAACTGACTATGAATTGGTTGAGGAGAATGTGAGGCAATCTGCCAAAAAAGCTGAAGCTGAAGAAATGGACCTTCCAACAGGACAATGGTCCCAAACATACAAGCAAATCCACCAAGGAGGGGCTCAGAAGGATGAAGTGGATGGTTGTGGAATGGCCTAGTAAAATCTCAAATCTGAGTCCCATTGAAATGCTGTGGGGACGGGGACGGGATTTGAAGCGGGCTGTACATCCAAGAACCCCCTCAGACGTTGCACTGTTGAGCTCTGCATTGAGAAGTGGGCAAAATTGTCTCCCAGAAGACTTCAGAAACTGGTAGACAGTTAAGGAAACGCCTACATGAAGTTGTTTCTGCCGAATGGGTGGTACCAGTGACTGAAGCCAGGGTTGTACTTATTTTTTCAGCAGAAAAAAACTTTTTTAAAAATAAATGATTGCAAAGTCGCATTTCCGTTGTTATTCGGAATACACGCTGTAGTATTTCATGGAAATGAAATACGACAAAAAAAGAAATATTTTACAAGCCGTCTGAAGCTTCATTGCATTCAGAAGAATCAGAATCGAGCTTTATTGGCCAGGTGTGCTGCGCATACAAGGAATCAGGTTTTGGTTACAGGAGCTCACAGAGCACAGTATCAGACAGACATTCACACGTAGGGAATAAGATCAAATAAATACAACATCTTGTTCACGAGTGATGGTACAAGGGAGCGGGAGATTGACAGGCGGATCGGTGCTGGGTCAGCAGTGATGCGGGTTCTTTACCGGTCTGTTGTGGTAAAGAAAGAGCTGAGCCATAAGGCAAGGCTCTCGATTTACCGGTCGATCTACGTTCCCACCCTCACCTATGGTCATGAGCTTTGGGTAATGACCGAAAGAACGAGATCGCGAATACAAGCGGCCGAAATGAGTTTCCTCCGCAGGGTGTCTGGACTCTCCCTTAGAGATAGGGTGAGAAGTTCGGTCATCCGGGAGGGACTCGGAGTAGAGCCGCTGCTTCTCCACGTCGAGAGGAGCCAGCTGAGGTGATTCGGGCATCTGGTTAGGATGCCTCCTGGACGCCTCCCTTGGGAGGTGTCACAGGCAAGTCCACCGGGGAGGAGACCCCGGGGAAGACCCAGGACACGCTGGCGTGACTATATCGCCCAGCTGGCCTGGGAGCGCCTCGGAATCCCCCTTGGAGAGCTAGTGGAAGTGGCTGGGGAAAGGGAGGTCTGGGCCTCATTGCTTAGGATACTGCCCCTGCGACCTGAACCCCGGAGAAGCGGAAGATGATGGAGGGATGGATGGAAATATAACGTATAACAGGATAAAATAAAATAAAAATAAAACATGCATTCCTACCATCACTCACTCACACACACACACACACACACAGTCATACCTGTAAACCTTACAATGTGTGGGTCTGAAGTTAAAGTGCTGAGTGCAGCAGCAGGTAAAGGGTGTATAACGGGGTCAGTGAGGTGACAGTCAGATCTGATTTGGTCTACAGCAAATTCAAACGCTGAGAAAACTGTTCGTCAGGTCCTGACTTTTGCCTTAAAGGACAAATTTGTTGAAAAAAAAAAAAGATTTCCACCATCAATCAGCCAAGACGTGTCTGGAGCTAATGTATTTAACCAGTAATGTAGTGAAAAAGTAATGGAAGCTCACACACACACCAATTAGTGTAATGCTCACTGCAGTCCTTTCATCAAGCAACAACAGAAACACCACTTTTTAGTTATGTGATAGAAGTGGTAGGTATACATCTATAGCTTTCGCTCTGTTGTTGGCAAGGCGGAGAATTCTTATCAGCTGGGAGTCTCGCTCTCCTCCCTGTTGTTTCCTTTTTGCGCCTCGAGAAGATCAAGTTTAGTTTGAGGGGTTCAGTGGACAACTTTTATAGGTGCTGGTCACCTTTTATCACCTTTTTCAGGTCCCTCCCACAGCTGGACTTTGGTAATCCCCCCCCTCTTGAATGCACAATAATCCCAATCCCACCCCCCCCCCCCGCTTTTTTATAATGTTTTTATTTATTTCTCTATTTTTCCTTTCATGTTAATTTATTTGCATAGTGGTTGGTTCAGCGCAGTGGGTAGCATCTCTTTCACGCTGTAGACTGGGGTTCAATCCCCACCTGGACAAGCACCCGACACTACAACGATAAGAGTCCTTGGGTAAGACTCCTAACGCCACCTTCGCCCACCTGCGTAAAAATGATCAAACTGTAAGTCGCTCTGGATAAGCGTGTCTGCCAAATGCCGTAAAATGATATATATGAAGTTGTTTGTAGAAAATATTATGATTTTTCTTGCTGTTTCTCTCCAGATCGTTACATGAATGTACGAATCCAATTCCAAAAAGTTGGGACAGTATAAAAACAGAAAGCAGTGAGAACTGTATTAAATTGAAAACAGTACAAAATCACAATCTTTAGATGAACTTCATTGTTTTTTCGTGAAGATTCACTCATTCTGAATTGAATGCCTGCAAGACACTGTATTTTTGATCAAATACAGGTCAGAACATTATTATTAAACATTGCTTTGTTTTTCAGTTTGTGGGCGGAGTCATATATAGCAGTGTAAAACAATAATAAGTCTTTAAATGGAACAGAAAGTTCAGTGGAACAGTTGCAACCAAAAAAACATGCAAACAAATGATTTCTGTTGCTGTTATTTTCTATTTGTATTCTTATTATGGGTAAGATATTGATTAGTTTTGAGTAGTTACCTGCAAACCAAGCATTTTCTTTTCAAGGTTGTTCAATTATTACGCACAAATTATCATAACTGATTGTACAGAAGTGGCAAAGATGAAATTGATGAAATTTTAATGCACTTATGTCGCGCTCAGATTTGACCGACCACCGCTTTGAGGAATAAGGCCATTGTGTTGAGCGAGGGGGAGTGGGGTGTGAGGGGATACTGCTGGCTTTCTCAGACATGTTTATTGTATGTGTCCTGTATGGGTGGGAGGACAGCTGCAGTGGTGGACTGGGCGTTTTTCACCACTCTTTGCAGCCCTTCCATTCTGCCGAAATGTAGCTGCCAGACCAGCCTGTGATGCAAGACGAGGAAAAGGCGCAATTTCTTTATTTTCGCTTTAAACAAAAACTCATACAGGGCAGGAGAGTTCAATACCAGAGCACAGGTAATGTTACCTCACCTGATGACCCCGAGGCGTCTCTCACCGACCCCATTCAAAACCAGACCAGCTGCCACAGGTCATGAACATTTGATACGGGGGCACATGTGCCACACCACCCGCTAACAGACGGCACATTAAAAGTAAAACCTTAAACCTTCGGTGATCCTTTCGGGTCGGGCAGTGAAAAGCATCTGTCCATCCATTCAGAGGTGAATAACGATGGTGATTTGGTGATTTGCTAACGTTTGGGTCTAATCTCGTTGACGGACTCACGGCTTTGACGTCAGGGCTCAGCCGAGCAGGTCATTGTTACAGCGCTGTGGGGGCCGGGGGGGGTGGTTCTCCTCCACCTGCCCTTTTTAATTGAATTGAGTTTTAAGCAGCAAATGCTCTGACAGTATTTATCCCCAACCGTGGGGTAAATGTCCCTGCCATAAAGAGGTTTGACACCATGGATCAGGACTTGTAGACGCACGGTATCAGCATACCACTATGTTCATTGAAACTGATTGACTGCAACACAAATACAGACATTTTATTTACTGTCCAAAACAAACAGTGAACCTACACGAGTCTTCTGAGTTTATAAGTAATGTTGATGGTAAAATTTGGCACTACGCACAAATGAAAAGGTCATTTTATTACAGCATTTTAATGTTTTTCTCATTTTATTTTATTATAAGTGTCTTCTTTAAGGTTGTTGTAGATAAATATTTTGAAAACAAATGACAGTAAACCCCTAGATCTTATTGTTCAACTTCCTCTGTGTGCCAGGATACTTTCTACCAAATGACATGCCTCTGTGACTATGTATGTAATTGTAGTGCCTCGATATTTGAATCAATATATTTGAAACGTGTCCCAAAAAGGGGGACAGACTCAGATGTCTTAAAAGTGGTGGTGATAGGAACCAGGGGCCACTATGATTAAAAACAAATACAGAGAGATTTAAGTCACTATCCAAACCCACTCGTACTACTAGACAAGTCTTCTGAGTTTATAAGTAACGTTGATGGCAAAATAGTGGAAAATATGAAAAAATAAGTTTTATTCGGGGACTATGTGCCTTAGAACACTCTTCTTGTATCCTTCCACCACAACTGGAGTAAAATAAAATGATTACAAAGTGTTTTAGACCAAAACTTTAACACAAAATACCTGTAAAATGGTGTCTCCCTCACAGAAAGTTATTACATGAGGTGGTTATGAATACACTGCTTCATCATTTTGATGAGAATTTGTTAAATTGACATTGAGTTTTTTTGTCTCATTGCAGTTGTTGTAGATTAATATTTTGAAAAGGAATGGCAGTAAATCCCTAGATCTTATTTTCCCAACTTCCTCTGTATTTTAGGATACTTTCTACCAAATTACATGCCTCTGTGACTATGTTTAGTGTACACCCTACATTATACCAATAAGAGTCCTTGGGCAAGACTCCTAACACCGCCTTGGCCTGCCTGTGTAAAATGATCAAATTATAAGTCACTCTGGATAAGAGCGTCAGCCAAATGCTGTAAATGTAAATGTAAATGTATGCCATTGTATCGCCTCAATATTTGAATCTTTATATTTGAAACGTGCCCCAAAAAGAGGGGGGTTTCAGACTCCCAGAGAAAACATTATCAACTATGGCCCAACAATGGCCCAAAATATAGGCTAACAAGAAATAATAGTGGAAAAAATGTAGCGGAAAACCTCCCAGGTGCCGGATCTGGCTCCCGGCCCATAGTAATGTTGGACATGAGGTAAATGAGGTAAGTGAACCTCATCAGTGTTTCCTCTATCGCTGCAAGAACACTGCTAAACTCCACGTCCCACACTGTTCCAGTGTTGCAGCCTGAGTGGAGCTTAAAGACACACGGACTGATGAGTGGTGAGATTGGGTGAGGTCATCCTGCTGAACACGGCTGAACATCCTGCCTTCATCACACTCCTCCTACAAAAAACCTCTGCAGCGGAATTAACCACCACAACAAACCAGAGAGAGAAAATAATCAACAACCTCCAAAATATTCTTTCTTTTCAGTTTTCTGTCATTATTATTCAGTGCCAGCCCTAGAACTAAACTCACACCACAGCTGCGTTCACATCACCAGGCTCAAATCAGATTTTTTGCCCTGACGTGACTCAGATCTGATGTTTTCGGGGCGGTGTGGACGCAAATCTGACCTGGTGCAGTCCGACCTGAGCCACTTTCATATGTGGTCCTAGATCGGATACGTATCGCCATCATTCAGCGTTACCATGGCAACAGAAGATTAAGCCTGTAAACGGTGGAAAAGCAGCTCATCTCACCTTTTTCTCCTTCGTCTGGTTCTAATAATGAAGCCGAGAGCTGATCAGAGTTAATGATCTTCTCAGCGAAGCTCGTTCTGCTCGTTAGTTTGTGCCGATGATGCAGTGATTCAGTCACGTGACGTTACTGAGTAGGAGGAGCTCATGAGGGTCAGTTCAGGCCGGTTCACTTCATTAATGACTGATTTGAGTCTCTTATCTAAACCAGTGTGAACCATCGAGTCGCAGAGATCGGATTTGAGCAAAAAGTCGGATTAGAGCAACCTAGGCTTGTAATGTGAACGTAGCCTATAAATCACAACATAATCATTTTTGCTGCCTTGATGGTTCAGATGTTATGGGAGGCAAATCCTGCCAAAAAAGAAATGAAAACAGTAAAATGTAATTGCAAACCTCTTTTTGCCATTTCTTTTCCCAAACATCTGAGCAAATATCCTGCCAAAATTGAAAATGAAATAAAATTTGTGACAAAAATAAAAATAAACTGAAAACACTTATTTGTCGTTTCATTTTAGTCGTTATTCTGGGATTTCATGGCCAAATCTAAAACGAAAAAGCTAACAGACAAAAGAAAAGACCAACTTCACTTTGGCTCTGGCTTTTCTTCACGAAACGTAGAATACGTGTCAAAACTAAAATCAAAATGCAAAGTGGCGGTCTGTGATTCCGTTATCGGCGCTGATGAGCTTTAACTGTCAGAATGAAAAGACGAATGAAACTCAGAAGACAGGTGGGGGTTCACTGGTGGTTCTGGATAGTAAATAAAATGGCTATATTTGTGTTGTCGTCATGACAACCCCTGGTTCCCATCACCACCACTGTAAAGAAATTCAAGTCAGTAAGTTATGAGATTGAAGAAGAAGGACTGAATGATGTAAAACATGTAAAAACCTGGAATTCCCTTTCAATGGTAAAGCTGTTCCTGACCCATTCTGTGCTCTTAACCTCCAGATTCGTAACTCACAATTAAAAAGCATTTCCCTCTGATTACGAATCGAGATGATTTAAGGGGGAATCCCACTGATTTTTCTAAATTTCTGCAAAATACAGTGTAAACAGACTCATTCAGAGTGGGTTTGGTGTGAAGTGGTTCAGACGTCTTTACAGTGGTGGTGATGGGAACCAGGGGTCGCCATGACAACAACACAGATATAGACATTTTATTTACCATCCAGAACCACCAGAGAACCCACACGAGTCTGAGTTTATATGGAATGATGATGATGGAAATGTAAAAAAAAAAAAACATTTAAATTGAAATTATGAAATGATTATTTAACCATTTTTTTGGGGACTATTTTGCCTCAGAACACTCTTCTTGCATCCTTCCACCATGAATGGATTAAAGTAAAATGGCCAAAACATTTTAGACCAAAACTTTAACACAGAACAGCTGTAAAACAGTGTCTTCCAGCGAATTCAGAACCACTTCATGTAGTAACTTTCTGTGATGGAGCTTTTAGACGTGGACGTCTGGTTCCTGGTTACAAAATCCAAGAGTTTTTGGTTTAGAGTCCAATTGTTTTTGCTAACCACAAACAGTGATTAGAGCTCTTGGTAAAGGCAGGGGCAAAATCCCTAAAGGATTCGAGGGCCAGATTTGAGAGCGTCTGGACCGCACTCAATTTCATCCCTGACGGAGCACGAATTGAGCGTCCCTGCTCCAGCCTGGGAATGAAATCTGGTTTGGGTGTTATTTTAAAAGTTTAAAACAAGATCAATGTACATATCACTGTTTACTGACTTCAGACAGCAACGACATCACGCTTCAACCATCAATCCATACCACAGCTGTGTTTGTATGTCGAGGAGGAGATTTTATGATTATTTGAATTCGTATGAAACACATTTTGGACACCAGGGTATACTTTGGTTTGTCCATCTGAATTTACATGATGATATCGTAAGGCCAATTATTCAGTAACTGCACAGCATAAATAAATTTATTTTATGTATGTATTTATTTTCCCACTCAAATGAACAGAACGTGTGTTTTATGATCTCCACATATCACTATATGTTTACAATTTACTGCTGAAAGCCAAAAAAAGTGTTATTTTCTAAAAGTGATGTTTCCAGAGCAGATCACTGAAGAGACGCCGTCTGTTTATAGTTTAGAGCCCAGATTTGGGGAAAAACGGGTCGACTTTCAGTAGAAAAACAAAGTTCAGCTTCTTTTATTGTAAGGGTTTAAAATGACATCACCATCTATTAGACTGGAGAGAAGAGCTACAGCCTCACACGACGCCCAGCTTCTGAATGGAGCTTATGGAACATGAACGTTATGAAGAACATGACCAAGTGCGGTTTGGAACCACCGGTGGTCCCGAGGAGTTTAAGACGTTAAAACAAACTGAAAGAAGTCAGAAAAGCAGACCTGCACCTGTCAGTACAGACTACAAACTGAATACAAACGCAGTGCATCACAGAACTAACAATGAACAGCATAACTACAAATATGATTCAAATAAGTATCTAACATAAATCAAATATACAGGTACAGGGCAGTAATAATCGCAGGCAGCGTGTATATCATAGATAAATATTAAATTCTTAATTCACAGTCAATCCCAACATGACTGCACTTCCTTCAGCTGCTATGTAGGATCCTCCTCACTGCCAAAATTGTATCTTGTCAAGTAAAATTATCTTAAATCTAGTCAATAAATCTAGAATTCCTCCTGTTGAGATTGTTGTAAGCTTAATTTAAGATTATGTAGCTTATTTCTAGACATTATTTACTAGTTTTAGGTTATCAAGTAAAATTATCTCACTATATTGGCAGATTATTGTGCTTGTTTTAAGAAATGTGCTTGAAACAAGTATAATGTGATAATTTTACTTGATAAAATAACCTAAAACTAGTAAATAAAGTCTAGAAAAAAGCAACATAATCTTCCTATCTGCGCACAGCCATCTCAGAATGGGAAATATTAGATATTTTAACTAGATTTAAGATCATTGCACTTAACAAGATACTCTTTTTTGTCTTGCTGTATTGGGTTTGTGGGAGACAATAACCAAAAAGAACTGGGAACCTCTTTTAACTCCATTTGTACGACATTGTAGCTCCTGTTAAACTGGAATGATTAAATCTGAATCTCAACCCTGGGTTAATGATACTGCTGGAGCCTGCAGGGTCACAGAATAGTACAGTGCGACTGTCCTATCAAATCCTGGAAGCCTGAGATTTCAGGACGTGGCCACATCAGCGAGAAATAAATATTATTCCTCTCATCTCAAACTGTCACAGGCCAAATGTTCCTTCAGTATGATTAACGCTGCGCTTAACTCTTCTGCTGATCCTGACCCTGAGGCGTCAATGAAGTCTGGTGAGGATTTTCAGGATCTGTCAGGGTTTGTCAGATGTAAAAGAAACATTAGATCTTGTATTAAACCTGAATCTGACCCTGTTCAGCCTCGCACGGCTACTTACAGTCTAATCTAAAACCTACAACTTTGGAGGTATTGGAGGTATTAAGCCACAGTGTTCTCAACAATTTTAACTCATCATTAGCTACAGTTACTATTACTGTACACCTTCACACCTACAGGAGCTTTTCTGAATCCCATTCTAAATCCATAGGCATGAATATGGAGTTGGTCCCACTTTCCAGCTTTAACAGCTTCCACTCTTGTGGGAAGCTTTCTACAAGATGTTGGAGAGTGTCTGTGGGAATCTGTGTCCATTCGTCCAGAACAGCATTTGTGGTCTGACCTCACAAATGATGTTGACGAGAGGTCCTGGCTCACAGTCTCTGTTCTAGTTCATCCCAAATGTGTTTGATGGGGGTGAGTTCAGGACTCTGTGAGGGCCAGTCGAGTTCTTCCACACCAAACCCACCCAGCCAGGCCTTTATAGACCTGCTTTGTGCACTGAGGCTCAGTCATGCTGGAACAGAAAAGGTTCTTCCTCAAACTGTTCCCACAAAGTTGGAAGCTTGTAATTGTCCAAAATGTCTTGGTCTGCTGAAGCAGTAAGATTTCCCTTCACTGGAACTAAAGGTTCTATGGCAGCCCCAGAAAAACAACCCCTTATAATTATCCCTCCTCCACCAAACTTTACAGCTGGCACAGTGCAGTCAGGCAGGTAACGTTCTCCTGGCATTCGCCAAACCCAGACGGATAGTATGTTTCCTCAGTCCACAGAATCCGCTTTCACTGCTCCAGAGTCCAGTGGCAGCAGTTGAAACTCATGCCATGGAGGTCTCAGTGCACAGTTTGTGCTGATGTTGATGCCAGAGGAGGTTTGATCTCCGCAGTTATTGATCAGCAGAATGTTGGCAACTTTTATGCTCTCTGAATCTCAGCATTCGGCGACCTGCTCTGTAACTTTACGTGCTCTGACACTTCATGGCTGAGTCACCATGGCTCCTAAACATTTTCACATTTCAGAAATACCACTCACAGTTGACCATCAAATGTCTAGGAAGCAAGAAATTTCATAAACTGACTTGTTGCAATGGTGGCATCCCATTACAGCATCACACTTGAATTAGGTGAACTCTTCAGAATGACCCCTTCTTTCACAAATGTCTGTAAAGGCAGGCTGCATGGCTAGGTGCTTGATTTTATATACCTTTGGCAATGAGACTGAATGAAACATCTGAATTCAATGATTGAGAGGTGTGTCCCAATACTTTTGAAACTCAAAAGTTTCTTTTATGTCTAAAATTTTGTAAACCGTAGCTTCTTCTCATTGCCCGGCCTTAAATGACTTTTCTGATGCCTTTCAGTCAGGTTTACAAGCTGGTCATATTACTGAAACTGTGCTTGTTAAGTAGACAATGGACTGCTTGCTGCTGATTCTGGTGATGGAGCTATTTTGCTATAATTATATCTCAGTGCTGCTTTTGACATGGTGGACCACCTTCTGCTTACTGAACAGTGTGCTAGAATTAAGGGTTCTGCACTTTGTTATTTTGGAACTTTTTCTGTGAATAGCAGTGACTGTTTTCCCTCACTTCGCCAGTCACTTGTGGTGTCCCTCAGGGGTCCATCTTAAGCCCAATCTTAAGTCCAATTTTCCATATTTAGTGATTAAAAGTAGACTTGCAACAATTTCTGAATACAATTCGTTTATGATTAGCCAGGTGTGTTGAATCTTCTTGATGCTCAGAGTATGGTCCAGTTGGACCACAAGTAGTGATCGATACGTTGTGAAATAGCTGAAATGTTTTATTTAGAATGTCCATCCATCCATCCATCCATTTTCTAAGCTGCTTCTCCCTCAAGATCGCGGGGGGGGGGGTGCTGGAGCATATGCATGTTACATCCAGGCCATATTATCCACAAATGTAATATTTTGCTTTATTGTTATGTGGATAATACACAACCATACCTCCCTCTGAAGTACACTGATGGCTATTTTTGAAGAGACTGAATGACTGTCTGCACACATAAAGAAGGTTCTTCATATATACACACACTCAGGCATAAAATCCTGACCACCTCCTTGTTTCTATGCTCATTGTCCATTTTATCAGCTTCACTTACTGTATAGCTGCACTTTGTTCTTCAGTTTACATCTATAAGGTCCACTCAGACCAGCACAACACACACTAACACACCACCACCACCTCAGTGTTACTGCAGTGCTGAGAATGACCCACCACCCAAACAGTACCTGCTCTGTGAGGGTCCATGGGGGTGCTGACCACTGAAGAACAGGGTAACAGAGTATCAGAGAAACAGATGGACTACAGTCTGTAACTGTAGAGCTACAGAGTGGAACTGAACGGTCAGTGGAGCTGATAAAGTGGACAGTGAGCGTAGAAACAAGGAGCAGGTCATGATGTAATGCATCATGTGCATATATCGTTTTTAAAATGCTAAAAAAAGATTACTCTTTAAGTGAACACTGTACATGTTCATGCTCATGCAAGTCAACCTTGTAAAACTAACATGTTTTTATGCTTTTTATGGCCTGAGACAGGAATGACTGGATAGGAATAGATAGGATGGATGGGAAAGGACAGCCTAAGCCGAGATGGAGGCTGTTGCACTGGGTTAAAGGTGTTTTACAGGTGGATGCAGGGTCTAAACCTCCTGCTTAACATTCATGTAGCGAGCCTGGGGGGAATTTAGCCAGCGTTATCTCCGGGACTAATACAGCCCCACTTTCAATGATGCGTCTTTATTCAAAGCCGCTAATGTAGAGGCCAGAGACTGTCACCATGGAGACATCGGCAGAGCCGGCAATAAGTGAAAAACAAATGCTGGGAATTTCACGAGTGTGGAGGCGCTCACCGGAAACTGTCTGAAGGTGGAGACCATCGCCCACAAAAACGACACAAACAACAAACAAATCAGCGAGTACCAACAGGGGCAAACACGCAGCATGCTAATGCACTGAGCGCATTCAGTGACTAAACCCTCTAAATGGGTGTCAGTGGTGTTTTACCATTACATGTGTTTAGGACATACAAGGCTTAGGCTTGTTCATTATAGCACTGAAGGGAGGCATGAAAACAACCCTGAAATGCTGAAGGAACTGTGACAGTCTTAAGTGATTTGGTGTGAAATGGTTGATTGTAGAGACTCGGATGTCTTTAGAATGGTGGTGATGGGAACCAGGGGTCCCAGAACACAGATATAAACATTTTAGTTACTATCCAAACCCACCAGTGATCCAACACTTCAGAGTTTATATGGAATGCCGATGATGGGACTGTTTGGATGTACCTCTCTGCACTGGATGCATTTTAAAAACCTGTCTGAGGCCAAAACTGCTGTGAAACAGTGTCTCAGACATCAGGCAGTGAATTAATAAGCATTTCATGTAATAACTTTCTGTGAGGGAACGTTTAAGGCTTATGCTCAACGTTAAATACAGACACAGACACGGACGGCGCCTTCCGTCCGTACTCTGCATTCATTTTGTCTGTGTTTGATGGATATAGACACAATGGAGCAGTACCACCGGAAGCTTTGGAGAGGCAACAGTTCATGATGCCAATGTTTCTTACCTCCCATTTAAACATGCAAAACTATATACACACTTGTTTCTACGCTCATTGTCCACTTTATCAGCTCCACTTACTGTATAGCTGCACTCTGTAGTTCTACAGTTACAGACTGTAGTCCATCTGTTTCTCTGATACTCTGTTACCCTGTTCTTCAGTGGTCAGGACCCCCATGGACCCTCACAGAGCAGGTGCTATTTGGGTGGTGGATCATTCTCAGCACTGCAGTAACAATGATGTGGTGGTGGTGGTGTGTTAGTGTGTGTTGTGCAGGTACGAGTGGATCAGACACAGCAGTGCAACTGGCGACACACACACATATACATATATATACATATATATGTATATCCTATGTCTTTACTTAAGAAACCACTGAAGAACCGTTTTTAAGGGCGTACATAATTTCCTCAGAACTACATCTGTATTCAAATGACATCCTGCAGCACTTCTGGCTTCCCACTTCTTCCATTTGTTTCAAAGCCACATCAAAAACATGATCGAGGTGCAGAATGTTTTGGTTTTTTTCTTCTTGCAAAAACCAGACAGAAAAGTTTCAGTAAATGTGATGGATTGAAAGTACAGAATCTGCCCTTCCCAAAAACGTCTGCATATTTAAATTAAATATGAAGGAAAAATCATTTGCTTCATCAGCAGCTTCTAACGGTTAATTTATTACAACTGTAAAACTCCAAATATAGAAGAATATGCCTCTAATTACACTCACCAGTCTCAGAGACGGAGTTCGACAGGGATTGGTGCTTATGCTGGTCTTTTTCAGAGAAAGGCATCAAAGTTACAAAGCTGATGCTGCAGCGCGTCTCGCCTTTTGTGCGCCTCTCCACGGCGTGATTAAGAGCTTCGGATGATCAATTGTGAGCCGAACAAATGACGGTGTCGCTTCTCCTTCACCTCATTAGTTATTGATCGAGTCCCAAAGGCAAACCTCACCGAACAATGGCCTCCACTTCAGAACCGCTGACAGACACCGCCCAAACAAAAGCACCTCAGCTACAGGCTAGACACTCCAACATCAGCCAGAGGAGCAGCAGGGAGCTCCCACAAACTGCGGTGAAATGGCCTTCACACTATACAGGAGGAGGACACAATAAAGGAAACACCTAACAGTATAGTAGTGTAAAGTACTGACAAAAGAGCAAGACGGTTCTGCCTTTAGAACAGCATCGGTTCTATATGTAATGTTCTGATAGTCCTGAACTGCCGGTTTTGGGACACCATGTCTTTCCTCGACAAGAGAAATGGTCAATAATTGTGCATCTACAGTACCTTCATTAATTTAATTCCAGTCACAACAGCCATTATGTACACTGAAAAACTAGCTAATCTTCCAAAACCGGATTTTAAAAAATTGTTAAAAAGGAGTGAATAGAGACAATGGGGCTCCTAACAACCACCTGGAAGAGCCGGTAGACACTAAAACTGCCCCCATCAGATAAACAGCACTTAATGCTTCCATCTCTGAGAGAGAGGAGAAGATCAAGCTGCTTCAGATCTGAAAACATCCACAGGTGTTTCTGTCCATCTTTCCACTGTGAGAAGAACGCTCAGCGCTGTGGGTCTAAAAGGACGTGTAGCTGATCAAGAAGAACCTCACTGATAAAAGGAGACAGACATCAAACAAAGAAGCTGGACGATGGACTGACCACCCCAGAGTCCAGACCTCAACACTGAATGGGTTTGATCACTTCAGAAAATCATCAACCAGCTTCTCAGACTGAATGTTGGAGGCGTGTCTGCAGGTTCTTTGAGGAGCTGAAAGTGAGTCTCCTGAGAAGAATGGAAGCTGGAATAATGGTGAAAAGTAGACCCAGTAAATACTGAAAAAAATTGTATTTAGTTTCTGCTTTTTCTGATGCTGAAAAATGTATAACGTGCTTCTTGGCTGTTTGACTGGAAATCAAAATGAAGGGTGGTCTCTGACTTTTGCACAGTGCTGTCTAGAGTGGGCTTATTTTACATTTAAGGCAATCAGCAGATGATCTTATCCAGAGTGACTTACAAATGTGCTTTGGTGTACATTTGGAAGGTAATACAATAGGCTTGAGACCTTAAATTCCCCTGATGCTGCCACATATGAGTCAATGCTCACACTTATATACAAGAATACACAATAAGCAACGGTTACAAGACATTTTAAGGAGCCCAAGGTTACAAGATGGGTCTTAAGCTGGCATTTGAAGACAGCGAGGGACTGGTCAGACAGTCGTGTATCTGATGGAGAAAGAAGAAGCTCAATGCTTGTGTTCTACACAATTGACTTGAGAGTTGAACAGGTAGACGTACAGCTCATGTTCTGACCATTGCCATCTGGTAGGGAGGGGCTGCTCCATTTTTGGCTTTGTAGGCAAGTAAAAGGTTTTAAGTCCACAGGAAGCCTGTAAAAGCTCAGCAACAGAGTGACATGGGTGAACTTAGGAAGACTGCTGCTCTATTCTGGATCAGCTGCAACGTCCTAATGGCCCACCTGAGAAGCCGGGCCAGGCTCGAGATGACAAGAGACTGAATAAGCACCTGAGGGACCTCCCTGGAGAGAAAGGGTGGAATCTTCCAGGTGTCAGTGAGGATAAATATTGGGTTTGCAAGATGAGATGAGAACGATAACTGGTCAACCAGCATTACATCAAGGCTTTGTGCCAGAATGACTTTAAAACTGGCTTTAAAAGTTGCAACTTTTGCACAACTTTAGTTGCTTAAAACCTATATAAAACTAAATTGAGTATGTTGCAACTCACTTGAAACTCAGCTGCAACAAGTTTCATGAAACATCCAGTCAAAGGTCTAGTAACGCACCACGTATTTACGTGGAACAGCATACATTCAAACCATCGATTTCATCACATTAGTGGTTTATTAGGTGGTTGAAAAGGAGACAGAAGGGTTTTAAGGGCTCTTTGCATCATGAAAGCATTCTTCAGATTGACTGAGAACGTGCTGTGTGTGACTGAGCTGTGGTTTTTGAAAGGGTTCTGCTAGTTTCAGTGTCAAGCTTGTAACAACAGAAGAACTCATTTGGCTGCTATAGAACCCTTTTCGAAAAGGTTCTGTATAGAACTGTCTATACCACATACATGCACAATTTCCGTCAATCTGAAGAATGCAACAAATCTTTTAATCGTGCAGAGGTTTCTTTGAGTGTCCATGGTTCTGAATAGAACCGTTTTCTTTACTAAAGAATCTTTGAAGAACCATCATTTTTAAGAGTCTACCTAAACATTTATTTTCAGTGGGATGTCAAACATAAATGTATATGTATAAATAAATAATATGGATGACAGTGAAAGCTCAGAAATATATACAAACAATAAAATTTACAGCAAGAACAACACAATGAATCACAAAGATGAACAGTTAATGTAGCTATCTTGTTAAGTAACTGAATATATGAAGGCAACTTGAAAACTTGAACCTTGAAACTGTCAAGTTGCATGGAAGTTATATTGCTGGCAACTCACAACATGCAACCAGTTGCAAGAAAGAAAGCTGGTTTTAATGGAGAAGATGATCAGAGCGAGGACCTGGGGTTTGAGGGATGTATGTCAGTTCTGCTTTGCTGACTGTGGTAGAAACCATGAGAAAATACCGCAGCATGCAGGGTTTCTCTGGAGAACTGAGACAGGTCGGAGGTCTGGTCTGTGTTGAGCTTTATTTCACGACCCACCAACAACACAGCAGAAACAAAACAGGCACCCACACTGACAGCCGACTGCAGCTAACTAACCTTGGCAGGTATAAGAGAGCTTTTCTACCAAAATACCACAGCTCTTTCAAAATAGAAGTCTGTGTGTACAGGAACCTATGAATAAACATGTAACAACTTATTTTGCCCCTTTCTTAACAAAATGTCAATGTCAATGCCAATTTATTTATAGAGCACATTTTACACAACCCCTCTGTTTCAGCCTCAACTTGGGGACCACCAGCCGAAGCTGATCGGCAGATCTTAGGGCCCGTGCCGGAACATAGGGCACAAGCAATTCAGCCAAGTAGCTGGGAGCTAACCCATGCAGAGACTTATACACTAAAAGCAAGTTTATACTGTATTCTAAAAACAACTGGGAGCCAATGGAGCTGAAGCCAAGACCGGAGTAATATGTTCTTTCTGGGATGTGTGTGTTAAAAGCCTCGCTGCAGCATTTTGCACCAACACCCTGGACAGGTCACCACTCCATCGCAGGGCAGACAGACAGACACAGTCACTCACACCTAGTGGCAATGTAGCATGTCCAACCAGCCTGACTGCATGTCTTTGGACTGTGGGAGGAAACCGGAGAACCCGGAGGAAACCCACCCAGACACGAGGAGAACATGCAAACTCCACACAGAGAGGACCCTGGCCGCCCAGCCGGGGAATCAAACCCAGGCATGTTTGAACCAGATATTTGAAACTTGGCGGTAGTTTGGTTCTCTGTCTTTCAGGAGTGAAAAAATAAATTATGTTTGGATATTTCATTCATGAGAAAATCAAACATCCAGCCAAAGTCCAAAATAAAAGCCACTTTATTTCACCGCCCATAAAGCAAAAGGGTGCTCCATTTTGGTGGAAGGAACTGCCAATATTAAAACACACCTGATGTATATTTGGGGTTTCATTGCTTTGCTTCACATTTTTTAGCAGAACCGTTGTATAAAAGCATCAAATCACTAGTGACTGTGTCTCATCACAAACAACATCACAGCTGTGATGACACCGAATGACGTTATTCACGATAACCTGCATAATTGTACGGAGCCCTGCTGGTGACGTCCCGTATAAATAAAAATAATGAGTGGCCATGCTCTGTTAACATGTGGGAACAACTTAGTAAGGCTACGGTCAAGGCTTAATTATCTCTTTCCCGCTCACTAAGCCGTGGCCACACAGTAGGATCTTGTCCCCAAGCTTTACTAAGTCATGGCCACGACTTAATGATCTCATTTCCACACCTTATTAAATCGCAGCCAATCGTTTTTTTGTTTATACAGGATATGACCAGCATACCATGACATGCTATGTTAATGTGATGAAGCAGGGTTAAAGCTATGTTAGATACTCACGGGTGACGTCATTCCTCAGAGGCCGTGGGAGCACCCTCAGCACCTCTCAGAAGGACCTGACATAAAGGGAGTAATTTGGGATAGTCTTTCCTATCTGGCTAATTTGGCCTGCATTAGCAGCGAGTGGGCAGTGAGGATGTCCAGCACTCAGGGGACCAGAGGGGGAACAGCAGGACCTTTTGGAACGACTACAGAAACACCAATCGACTAATTCAGCCTGTGCTGACTTTAATTAGCAAGGCTGTAATGTAATTCTGCCCATAACACAGCGGTCTGACAACGTCCAGGACAAGAACAAAGGGGAAAGACTCTCTCTCCCTCTCTCCCTCTAGTTCCCCATCACCTTCTTCTTCGCCACCATCTCTAACATCCTTCTAACGGTCATCTTTTTTCACAAAGACTCAAAAAAAGGTTCAAGTGAAATCCACAACTTTTTTTGTCGGTAAAGGCCGTAATGATCTGTCATTACCCACAAATCATTTCAGCTGTTCCGCTAATGGACAATTAGCTCCCGCGGTCCCTCTGCGTCTGCTGCCCTCTCCCAGGACGTCCACCTCCGCCTCTATAAAAACAGTTGATATTGTAATGTAATCGGATGAAAGATTCTGCTCAATGGTCCTTGAACGCGGCTTAGCCCAATTATCCCCATTTCTAAGCCTTCACATTAGCAATGGAAATACCAGTCAGCCGAGTGAGTCATGCACAGAGATCTTCTGTGTAAGGAGACAAAGACCAGGGTAATATCACACACAGATACGTACAGAAAAGACAGAGAGAGCAAGAGAGAGGTTCACGCAACCAGTTATCCTTGTTTTGTGCTCCTCACACTCTAATGAGATGGGGCCCTTTGACTTCAGCTTGTCCAGCAGGTTCGTACAATTTGGCTAATGATTTTGTCATTATCTAACATATTTAGCACGAAGTTCCTGACATGTTTCATGAGCCACAGGTCAGATCGCAGTTACTGCCATCTCTTCACGAGAACCGAGATTCAGAAATTCAGACGCATCAGGCAGAGAGAGGTCCACCAGGTCAAGAGCGGCTCTGTGGGGTCAGAAACACTCTAGAAGGTGCCTGTGGCATGCGCCCATCCCCCAGGCTCCACCGATGGCCCCGAGAGCCTGCAGGAAGGTGGGGCCCGAACACCAAGCAGTGACGTAGCCTGGAGGGGACGCCTGGGTCGAACACGAGGCAAATTGAAGTGGCCTCACTGCAGGACTGAAGGCAGGGCTCAAGGCTTGGGGACCATCGCCCATTCACTCACTGTTCTCTCCCCGCCGCCCTCGCTGGGCTTCGTCTCCACTCAGAGCTCGGGCCCCACCTTCCTGCCGGCTCTTGTAGCCACCATCGGGGCCTGGGGGACAGGCGCATGCCACAGTGCCCAAAGAGAGGTCTTCGGGGTGATGCCATAGAAGAACCACCTTGTTCCCTAAAGAAATTTTCACTTGATGGGTCTTTAATACATTTTTTTGGAATAAAAGTGAAGGAAGCGTTAAGGTGAAAGAATTCTAGCCAACTGATTGAAGGGCTTTCATAGAACCACACATCCAAGCCGAGAACCATTTAGAAATGTTTAATTGTTTAGGAGTGAATTGATCATTGGGTCACTTAGGATGCAAAGGCTAGAGGACACATTCTGCACACATCCTATGTACAAAACTTGTGCACAAGCCTAATTGTGCAGCTCATGCATCAAACTAGCAATTCTCTTCTTCATCCAGCAAACACAGCCGTGAAAGACATCTTGATGATCATATCACTCCCGTTTAGAAAGAGCTGCATGGACTACCTGCATCTTTCTGGATCGATTTTCTGCTATTAGTTTTTAAAGCTGGGGTTACACTACATAGCGTTTACCCTGATTTTAGCCCCAATTCTCAGTCTGGCTGAGTCTGTGCTGGCTGTCTCTAGTCTGCAGAAGTTTGGGTCAGTCATAGTCGACAGTTAGAGAGTCGAGTCGAGTCATGTGTGAGGGGCGCTGACTCAGATTTTTGGCCTCTTAATTGCGTTTCAGACCAGTCGGAATTTATTAAACATTTTTTGGACTCACCATCTAGTGTAAACGGGTCAACGACTCAATCTGAACTGATTCCTGCAACAGCCAATGAAAACTCAGAACATGAAAGAAGAAAATACGGCAAGTAAACAAAGAAAAATGGCGAAAAGCTTTTTATTGAGCTGGGTTTATGGCCCAATCAAGTTTATGTACATTTAAAACTCTAAAAATACCAAACCTCACTTACTCCACATTTGTTTGTTTGGGTCTACTAGTAACGGGAGAACGTGTGAGTTTACATGAGTTTACGTGACTTCCACTCAGTTCAGCAGCAGCTTAAAAGCTGAGCAGTGTGTGATGCCTAATCGTTTAGTGTATGAAACTATCTTCTAATATTACAGTAGCCCCAAAAAATCTCCAAAAAACAGTCAGGTAGTTTGAGATGCCCAGTCTTTTTTAATTGGTTTAGAGAGACTTCAAAAGTCATGTAGTGTAGCCAACGCTTAAGGCTGTAATGACAAATTGCCGCTTACATCATAGAGTGTCTGTCCGCTTATGTTCCAGCATGTGATCTTAGATTTGCAGATACTGATATTCTGCAAACACTTTCCATGAAACAGAAAACATCAAGAGACTCGCTCAGTTACTCTGCTTCTAAAGTGTGAAGCTCAATTCGCCTTTTATTAGACCGTCAAGCTCAGAGCTCACTTTGAACTTTTGAAAACGTATCTCTTTAACTTAGTGTCCAGCTAAAACTGTGTTTCTTTCCCATTTCTTTTTTAACTGCCATTCATTCATCTTCTAGGTCACTTATCCTCCTGGGTCATGGGGGGGGGAGCTGGAGCCTATCCCAGTGGTCATTGGGCAGCAGGAAAGGCCTGGACAGGGCACCAGTCCATCACAGGGCAGACAAACAGACATACACATCATACACACCTAGGGGCAATTTGATCTCTCCAATTGGCCTGACTGCATGACTTTGGACTATGGGAGGAAATCCACACACACACGGTGAGAACATACACAGAAGGGACCCTGGTTACCCGGACGGGGAATAGAACCCGGGCCATTCTTGATTTCACCTTTGAGCTGCCACCAGAATGAAAGTGCACTATAAATACAGATATAATTACAAATAAAATGCTATTATTATCAAAATGCCCTGTGTGAACTGCTACTTTAAACTTGTAGGACATACAGCAAATACTAAAAAGACCCCACTGAACAAAGTTTACAGAAGAGTCAAAACGATGAATTGTGGAAGCTGACCAAACAGAGAAAACAAGCCCTGATTCTTTTGTTTACCTGCTGTGAAGGAGAGCATATGCTGGATAAAGAACTTCTGTGAAGGTTGTTTTGCTTCTTTGTTTTTTAAAACTGTCCCTGAAGTGAAGTTGATTCTGATTAGCTGTTATTTTGATCTCTCTCGTTGGGAAGTGCCATGCTTATTTGTTTATACTGCCTGCATTTGTCTCGCTCCAACAAAACAAAGGACGTGAAGTGTAACCATAGTAACAGGTGTTTTGATCAGGTTGCAATGAAAGGCTCTTCCCGTGTGCAAAATGACGATGAAGACTGAGTTTGACTGACGCAAAAATGACATGACTTCCAATCTGCTCACTCAGACTGAGGTCACATTGCTGAGCATTGGATCAGATTTTAGAACCACGTATGAAAGTGGCTCGACTCTGAATTTAAACGGTCAGATTCAATGGGTTTTGCTGTTCACACTGCCACACAAAGTACAAATCTGCGTCACACTTAAGAAGATCAGGTTTGGGCAACTTTTACCTGCGATATGAATGTTTTATTTACTTTTGGCTTCATTGCAGCAACTTGTCAGCTGTGGGGGGTTGGGGTGGGGGTGAAATTGTCACTACAAAATACAATAAAAGATTCATGAAGAATGAAAAATGGTTCTTACAAAGGAATAAAAGTAAAGTTCCTTTGTGAAAGTACAAAGACGTCTAACAATGTAAGATTTCTGCACTTGATACACTTAAGAACTTCTCTGAGATCACTCATTCAAACCAAGAACTGCGTTATATGGAGAAGTTTATTGGGACACACACTGTTCTGAATAAAGGTTCCGTGTAGGTACATTTTTCTTTCATCAAGGTACAAACAATGTAACTGTACCTCAAAGGTTCTACAGTGGTTTTAAGGTCTGATTGTGAAGCTTCAATAAGTTTTTCTAGGTGAAAAATTGATATTTGTACCTTTACAGTTAAATAAAAGCCTGGAGGCGAGGCGGGGTGTGTGGAGTCAGTACAGCTTAGCACGTATCATTTCAGTGGATTATGGTTCAGTTATGTTCCTTGGCTAAAGATACTGAGATGAACCCTGCGGGGTTCCACCACAGTGACAAGAGGGGTTCTGCCCCAGTGGCAGTTTAGTACCTTTTTTCTGAGAGGGTGCTTCTTAGTCACTGAGTTGAAGTTTTTCATTCAGTCTCATTGCCACAGCTGTACATAATCAAACACCTAGCCATGCACTCTGCCTTTACAAATGTTAGTGAAAGAACAGGTCACTGAATTCGCCAGGATGCTGTAATAGGATGCCACTGTTGCAACAAGTTAGTTTGTTCAATTTCTTCACTGCTGGATATTCCGCGATTAAGTGTGAGTGGCATTATTAAAAAGTGGAAGCATTAAGGAGCCATAGCAACTCAGCCGTGAAGCTACAGAGCAGAGATGGAGTGGTGTAAAGCACTCTGGACTCTGGAGCAGTGGAAACGTATTCTATGAAGTGACGAATCACACTTCTTTATCTGTCAGTCTGATGAGTCTGGGTTTGGCGAATGCCAGGAGAACATTACCTGCCTGACTGCACTGTGCCAGCTGTAAAGTTTGGTGGAGGAGGGATAATTATAAGGGGTTGTTTCCAGGGTTAGGTCTAGAACCCTTAGTTCGACTGAAGGGAAATCTTGATGCTTCAGCATCCCAAGACATATTGGACAATTATAAGCTTCCAACTTGTTGGTAATATATATATAAATATATATATTTTTGGCATTAAAAAACTAACAGAACCCTTTTTGGTGCTATACAGAACCTCTTTTCAAAATGCACAGTACGTTCAAACAGCACATTCTCGATTAATCTGAAGAACGCTTTCCATGATGCAAAGAATCCTTGAATCATGCAAAGCATTCTTTGAGTGTTCATGGTTCTATGTCTTTTACTAAAGAACCTTTGAAGAACCTTTGAAGAAAGTGTTTGGCACTTGTTTCATGGCAATCCGCATATGTTGATGGGTCTTCAACTTAAATGTGGATTAAAAATGACCAGCATTAGTAAATCAAACATTCATTTCAGACGTATCTTGAGTGCATATGGAAGCTGCACCACAGCACATTTACCAGCCTGCACTGGTACATTCCTCTGGCATATTATAATAAGTAGTAGTCTTACTGCTTATTATCAGTATGATTTCACTTCTCTTCCTATCACTTCTGCTGTTGCGAAAAATCATCACCTGCATGCGCCAGAGATTTTAATGAGTAGTCGACCACCACATCCCTGTCATGGTTTGTAATGAGCTACAAGACTGCAACCCCTGCGTGAAGCCCTAACCTGTTTCTGGTGGTTGTAATCCGGCCTTACACTCATACTGAGCATCTGCCACTGTCGCCCTCGGCTTGTTCGCCAGTGTTTGGAACGAGGAGCATTAATTTAAAGGGTATGGGAGAACGTGTCCCTCACATTATAGAAAAGAAGCTCTCACACAAAATAAAAAATAAGGCTAATATACACACATCATGGTTTTTTTACAGAAACAATGAGCAGTGTCATCTCTAATGGGTGTAATAACACCAGAGGGCAGTGCTGAGTAATGTTTGTTGATTTGAGCTCGAGCTGTTTATGTCTGTTAAGTTATACTTTTTTAATCACGCAAACGGGGAAATACCACCTCCGCATTTAACCCATCCGTGGAGTGAAACACCACATACACACTACTGAACACACACAGGGGGCAGTGAGCACACTTGCCCGAAGAGGTGGGCAGCCCTATCCACGGCGCCCGGGGAGCAGCTGGGGGTTAGGTGTCTTGCTCAAGGACGCCTCAGTCATGGACTGTCGGCCCTGGGGATCGAACCGGCGACCTTCCGGTCACAGGGCCAGTTCCCTAACCTCCAGCCCACGACTGCAGTTGGAAATTCACAGAGATGTTTTAATTAAGGAGACTGGTCACTGTATGTATGAACAAACGTACGAATGAGAAAGTTCGTAACAGTTAAGACGGCGTCTGTTTATGGGGAACGTCCTGCCTTTCAATAAAAAAGCCAATCATGGAGAGGTAGCAGAGAAAGCCCTTCCTAGTTGTTGAGATGAGATCCGATTTATGAGGAGCCTGGCCACTTCCTATGCCCTCCGTTATATCAAAAACAGAACTGCTGAACAGCAGAGGGTGGCCCGTGAGGGAGTCCTCAATGAATGGGAGTCCTCAATGAATGGGAGTAAATGGAGCTAAACAGCTAAAAACAAGTTAAAATAGTTTCTAATCACTCGCCCAGAACTTTCCTTTCATTTCAGAAAGTAAAAGGAAGGATTTCACTAAAAAAAAAAAACTAAGAAAACTCACCTGTATTTTCCCTTTTTTCTACAGCAAATGGGCTTTGGGCAGCAGAAAGTGGGCATTACTGCTAGTGAGTGCTGACGTCATGGACATACATGAGGTACCGTTTTTAACTCCTATAGTTTAAAAGCTCTTAAAAATATAACAGCGGTGTTCAAATGTTTTATGCTGTTCAGGATATGATTTGACTATTTTACATTAAAAATGTTTAAGCGTTTCTAAACTATGATTTTGCTCAAATGATCCATATCAACCCATTCACATTGGACTCACTCAGGAGCGCCCCCTAGCGTTTGAGAAACCCAGAAGACATTACAGAGTAGTTCTCAGGTTGAAATCTGTGCAAGCGCCGTAGCTACATCAACCCCAAAAACACACATTTGGTGCGTTATTTCAGCCAAACGCTGCAAACAATTTCTGAGATATTTCACCAGTGATTTCAAATATGAGTTCATACGCCTCTCTTCATTCACAGATAGGGGTCTGGTCTTGCATGACTGCCCAGGGGCCCGTTGGCACTGCCAAGTTGGCCGCCGAGCGAACGGAATTTCCTATTAGGGCCTTGAAATTCTTCTCTATCTTTACCAACGTTTTCAATTGAAGCCAACAGGGAGTGCGTTTACATGCACTCAATAATACGATCATAATCAGATTTCTGCAGTTATCTGATTATTCAAATGGTCACGTAAACAGCGGACTCAGATTTCTTAGATCAGAGTAAGGTCTAGAAATCTGATAAAGAGGCTGGATTTTAGCCCAGTACTCAGATTTCTCAGTCACTCTGAACTCTTACTCTGATTTCTTTCGGATTTCTCAGTCTGAGCACGTCCGAAAACAGACCACAGTTCCAGAGATAAGCAAGCGGCTTTGCCATGAGACACAGCAAAACACTTTTGGAGCGACGCTGAAACCAAATACAGGCCTGACGACATGAAGGATTTAAATATTCTTCGCTTTCTAGATCATGCATGTTCACACACACACACACACACACACACACACACACACACACACACACACACACACACACATTTTCTAAGCCGCTTCTCCCTCAGGGTCGCGGGGGGATGCTGGAGCCTATCCCAGCGGTCATTGGGCGGAAGACAGGTCGCCAGTCCATTGCATGGCAGACAGACATACATACACAATCACACACACACACACACACCTAGGGGCAATGTAGCATGTCCAGGTGGCCTGACTGCATGTCTTTGGACTGTGGGAGGAGAGAACCTGGAGGAAACCCACACAGACACGGGGAGAACATGCAAACTCCACACAGAGAGGACCCCGGTCGCCCGGCCGGGGAATGGAACCCAGGAATGTTGGAACCAGATATTTGAAATCTGTAGCATGAAGGTTTACGTCACGTCTTCTGTGAGTTTACTGGCTGGTTGTGAAGCAGAAATCTGATTACTGTCTGACTCATGAAGACCTGGAGTTTCCCATTATCTGATTAGCCAAGTGCATGTAAATGTGTTGATCAAATTACTGAGTAAATCTGATTTTCTGCAGTTATCAGATTATTAAGTGCATGTAAACACACTCACTGCTGAGAAACCAGCAGACTTACACACGTACCATTCATACAGGTGAGGCCGAAGTCACCAAGCACTGTTCCATTCCAGGCACGGAGGGTATTTTTTGCTCATGTTTTCATATTTTGGGACAACTGTGCCATTTCCATTCCTGTCAAATATAGATTAGCCTGCATCTCTGCAAAGCTGCATTGTCGCAGAAAGCGCCACATCAATAAAACTAAATAGAACTGAATTAAATGAGTCCTGAACAAATAAACCGGAGCTGCATTCCAAGTCATCCCCTATTCCAGAAATTCATGGTCACTCTGTGGTTCTGTGGTCATTCTCCAGTCGGTTGATTATATAGCAAGTGAATAGGGAACGATTTGATGAGTGAGCCCTTCTGAATGCATGTGTCTGAATGGTTTTGTGGTGGCCTTGAACTCCACTGTTGGTCTCTTTCAGTACTGGGACTAAGATTGGACTGCAGTATTAAAAGGCATTTCAAGCCTTTGACATGTTTCCCACATCTCTGCCACACTTTCCTTCATTCCACTGTGAACAGGATATGCTTCACCCTGCAATGTTGCTATGGCTACCTGTCACGTTTCACGGTGGCTAAACTGTAGCAGTTCAGACACAGATATTTAATCACTGTCTGTGATTTGAACACAAGCCCCCTGTAGCAGAGAAATGGGGTCTCGCACAAAATGTGTTAGTATCTAAAACTAAGAAATAAACAGTAAACAGCTGAAATCTGCATTCCTCCCCTCGTTACGTCATTCACTAAACAGCATATGGTGGTGCGCACAAGCCACCCAGAGAGCCGCGAGGTTGGCGTGTGAATCATCGAGTAGAAAGTAATTTGACCTCAGTGAGGCGAGACCATGCACACTCACTTAATCACTCTCTCACACACTCAATCACTCACTCATTCCAGCCCTGGTCCCAAGGCAAGGGACAATGCCCAATTTGGAACGCTGTGCCCCTTCATTTGGAATTTTTGTGCCTTACTCTGTTGAAATATCACACCTCTCAGTTATTCTGGAATATTGTGCTGCCTCATTTGGAATATTGTGCTCTCTCAGTTGGAATATTGTACGTTTCAGTTCAAATGCTCTTCATATGGAATACTGGGCCCCCTCATCTGGGATATTGTGCCCTCTCATTTGGAATACTGTGCCCTCTCAGAATATTGTGCCTCCTCATTTGTAATATTGTGCCCTCTCAGTTGGAATATTGTACCTTTCAGTTCAAATGCTCCTAAATTGGAATATTGTGCCCCCTCATCTGGAATATTGTGCCCCACTCTGTTGGAATATCACACCCCCCTGTTAGAATAGTGCACACCCCCATCTGAAATATTGTGCCCCCTCTGTTGAAATACATTTTCCCAGTGGAATTCTGTACCTCTGCTCTTTATTTGGAAAACTGTGCCGCTCAGTTAGAACACTCTACCCCCTTAAGTGGAATTTTGTGCCCTCTCAGTTGGAATATTGTACCTTTCAGTTCAAATGCTTCTCATTTGGAATATTGTAACCCTCAGTTAGAAGATTAAGAGACCCTTATTAGTCCCACACCGGGGAAATTTCACCTCCTCATTTAATCCATCGGTGAAGTGAAACACCACATACACTCTAGTGAGCACACACACACACTAGGGGGCAGTGAGCACACTTGCCCGGAGTGGTGGGCAGCCCAATCCGCAGCGCCCGGGGAGCAGTTGGGGGTTAGGTGTCTTGCTCAAGGACAAATCAGTCATGTGCTGTCGGCTCTGGGGATCGAACCGGCGACCTTCCAGTCATGAGGCTGGATCCCTAACCTCCAGCCCATGAATACTGTGCTCCCTCATCTGGAATATTGGGCCCTGTCAGTTGAAATATTTTCCCTTTTAGTTCAAATGCTCCTCATTTGGAGTATTGTGCCCCTCATCTGGAATATTGGGTCCTGTCAGTTGGAATATTGTGCCTTTCAGTTCAAAGGCTTCTAATTTGGAATACTGTGTCTCTCGGTTAGAATACTGTGTCCCCTTATTTGGAATATTGGACCCTCTCAGTTGGAATACTGGGCCCTCTCATTTGACATATTACACCTTTCATTTGGAGTATTTGGAGAAGTTGGAATACTATACCAGCTGAGTTGGTATACTATACCCCCCCCCCCCAATCTGGAATACTGTGCCCTTCAGATTGAATATTGTGCTACCTCAGTTGGAATACTGAGGTAGATACATTGGCAATACTGTTCCCATTTATTTAGAAAATTGTGTTCTAATTTGTAATATTGTGGCTTCTCAGTTGGAATGTTCTGCTCTCTCTTTTACAATACTGCTCACCCTTTCCTTTACTGGAACCTTTACTGGGAATACTGCACACCTTCAGTTGGCATATTATAATTTTTTATTTATTTTTTGCTCCCTTACTTTGAATACTGTCTACCATTCCTTGGATTATTGTGTGCCCTCATTTGGCATACTGTGCCTCTTTATTTGTAGTATTGTTTCCTCTCATTGGAATATTGTGTTCCCTCAATTTTGTACTGCTCCACTGTCCTGTAAATTAGCCAACCCTTCAAATTAGCTCAGCACATATAGCTACCCCTTTACAGTTTCAAATTTGGTTTGGTTCCTTTTGGGATGGCAGTTGGCCGCTTCAGGAAGCTCTTACCTAATCCTGGGGTCCTTGGCGGCGTTTCCTGGTGCTCGGGCTCCCACAGTGCTGCACCTGTGCTGAATGGGACGGCTGCTTGGCAGCAGAACCCGCATGGAGCCCAGAGTGTCACCTGCAGGGAGAGACAGCTTTCTCAAAATATGTCACATAGCAGGATCAACCTACCAACATGCACACATGACATCATTTCTATTTGTGTCCTTTTAACAGTTTTGTTAAATTGACAAATTCCCTCCCCATTCACTTTATCGGAAACTCCTACCTTGCACTTCAACTCACTGCTACTTTATCGGAAACACAAACCTTGCACTTCCATTCACTGGCCACTTTATCGGAAACACCCACCTTGCACTTCCATTCACTGGCCACTTTATCGGAAACTCCTACCTTGCACTTCAACTCACTGCTACTTTATCGGAAACACAAACCTTGCACTTCCATTCACTGGCCACTATCGGAAACACCTACCTTGCACTTCCATTCACTGGCCACTTTATCGGAAACTCCTACCTTGCACTTCAACTCACTGGCCACTTTATCGGAAACACAAACCTTACACTTCCGCTCACTGGCCACTTTATCAGAAACACCTACCTTGAACTTCAACTCACTGGCCACTTTATCGGAAACACCTACCTTGCACTTCAACTCACTGCTACTTTATCGGAAACACAAACCTTGCACTTCAACTCACTGGCCACTTTATCGGAAACACCTACTTTGCACTTCAACTCACTGGCCACTTTATCGGAAACACCTACCTTACACTTCCGCTCACTGGCCACTTTATCAGAAACACCTACCTTGCACTTCCACTCACTGGCCACTTTATCAGAAACACTTACCTTGTGGTTCTATTTACTAGCCACTTTATTAGAAACATCTTTCTTTCAGCTGTTTGAACATCACAAAGTTATCTTGCACTGCAGTCCATTCACGAGCTTATTTAACTTTGCTGAAGTCACTCTCAGAGATTTACACTGACAATATTTAACACTGTAGCCATCACAACATCAAACGGCCGAGGCTATCAATCAAACCATCCCGAAATATTACACCTGACTGATCTTAACAGTGTAACCTTTCACATAAATATCAGCCCCCCTTGTACTCCATTCAGCAGTGGTCAGTTTCTGACCAATTAGGCCTTCCGTATTTATTTTAATTCGTTGCTAATGAAGCGCTAATCAGTACAGCAGTGGACATTCTGCTATGTACTGACATTTCTGGATTTCACATTACACAGTTGCGATGCCTCATATCTCGTAGCAGAGAAGTTAAAATTAAATGCAATTACTCAAAACCGTAAGCAGGTGGGTGTTGAAAAGCTCTCTAATATCTCCAACGTCTGAAATGACTTTTTTCTTCTTTGCCAGAGGAGAAGTGCGGTGATCTGACATTCCATTACGATTGGAGTGAGTGTATTATCATCACACTGAGGTTTCTAATTCTTGCCCTCCGTTGGCGTTTAGCTGTAGAATTCATTAATCTGCCAGCGCCGTCTCAGCGAGCCCGGAGCTCCGGAAAGCCGGATTCAAAAAGGTATAAGAGAAAGATTCGTTTTTGATTAAACCTCATCACATTTTCTCTCTTCCGCCCACAGACCTCTTCAATCTGTGCACATCCAGTCGTTCTGCGCTCTGTTTTCCGTTCCACACGTTGGGTGATGTTTACTTTTCCCGCATCTCCAGCAGGAAACTTCCCCCCAAAAGCAGAACAGTTTCTTGTAAAATGTCTCTCAATGTTCGACTTCTTACGAGGCTGAAGTCGCTTTTCATTCACCAGCTTCTTGTTTGAACTTATCTGTTCTACCTTAAATGGTGTTCAAGGCGGCGCTAGAATATAACTGCTGCACCATTTAAGGTGGAACGGGAAAATTCTAACAAGAATGAGAAACTTCAGCTTCATGACTTTTTAGCGTTTGACTGTTTCTTGCAGCAGATTAAACGCATCAGGAAACCAGCTGGAGTGATTATAAACACAAAGAAGTAATTTATCTCTAAATTATCGATGTTCATCTTAAATCTCTCTCTTTGTCTTTTCGTAGCTACGAGCTGGGCAAGACTGTTGTCTGCACTGATCTTCAGGGTTAAAGGGTGAATTAAGGGTGTGAGTTCCACATTAAGACCATGTACTGTTAAAACAGTGCTAGAAAGATGGGTCTAACTGTTCTATTTGTCCAAAAGTATCCAGACAGCCCTTCTAATGAGTGACCTTGGCTACTTTGAGGTCACCAATTGCTGACACTGTTCAGTTGTGCACATGCAGCTTGTATAATCTCCATAGAAAAGCTCTGACCAATAGAATGAGACGCAGCACATGAGCCTAAGGTCACCATGCCCAATGCCAAGTTTGGGCTAGAGGGATCTAAAGCCCCCCAGCACTGGGCTGTGGATCAGTGGAACTGTGTTCTCTGGAGCGATGGCGCTCCATCCAATACCTTTAGGATAAGTTGGACTGATCCAGAACTGACCATCCAACAACAGTAGCTGACCTCATTAACACTCAATCAAGTCCTCACAGCAATGTTCCAACATCCAGTGTAAAGGCTTCCCAGAAGAAAACCCTGGAGGAGCAAATGTCCACAGACTTTTGAACAGACAGGGTCTCCATCTGTCCATCTAATGTACAGCACCGTGTCCTGATCACAGGACTGGATCTCCATCACAGCAGGACACCTCTCCTCAGTTCACTGAGGGTCTGAGCATGATCAGAGCAAAGCCCTAATCAAACACATTCAGTGGGACTGCACATGGCTCAGCTGGGGCTTGATTTCAGCCAGAGAACGCTTGGCATGGATCTAAGCACGGTCACTCTGGAGGCCTCTTTTCTTTGATAATAAAGGAACTGTTGAGGGCTTTGAAGTGGGGCTGTGCTGCGGAGAGAGAAATAAGACAGAGAGAGAGAGAGAGAGAGAGAGAGAGAGAGAAATGAGAGACAGAGAGAGAGAGAGAAATGAGAGAGAGATGAGAGTGACAGATGAGGGAGAGACGGAGAGAGACAGAGAAAGACAGAGAGAAATGAGAGAGAGAGAGAGAAATGAGAGAGAGATGAGAGTGACAGATGAGAGAGAGATGAGAGTGACAGATGAGACAGAGACGGAGAGAGACAGAGAAAGACAGAGAGAAATGAGAGAGAGAGAGAGAAATGAGAGAGAGAGCGAGAGAGAGAAACGAGAGAGAAATGAGAGAAAGAGACAGAGAGAGACAGAGAGAGACAGAGAAAGAGAGAGAAATGAGAGAGAGAAAAATGAGAGAGAGAGAGAAGAGAGAGAGAAATGAGAAAGGAGGGGTGAGAGAGAGAGAAATGAGAGAGAAATGAGAGAGAGAGAAATGAGAGAGAAATGAGAGAGAGAAACAAGAGAGAAATGAGAGAGAGAAACAAGAGAGAAATGAGAGAGAAATTAGAGAAAAATGAGAGACAAATGAGAGAGAGAAAGAAATGAGAGAGAGAAAGAAATGAGAGAGAGAGAGAGAGAGAGAGAGAGAAAGAAATTGGAGAGAAATGAGAGAGAAATGAGAGACAGAGAGACAGAGAGAGAGACAGACAGAGACAGACAGAGAGAAATGAGAGGGGGGTAAGAGAGAGAGAAATGAGAGAAAAATGAGAGAGAGAAATGAGAGAGAAATGAGAGAAATAAGAGAAATGAGAGAGAAATGAGAAAGAGAGAAATGAGAGAGAAATTAGAGAGAAATGAGAGAGAGAGAGAAATGAGAGACAGAGAGAGAGAGAGAAATGAGAGAGAGAGACAGACAGAGAGAGAGAGACAGACAGAGAGAAATGAGAGAGAGAAGAGAGAGAGAAATGAGAGAGAGAGAAATAAGAGAGAAATGAGAAAGAGAGAAATGAGAGAGAGAAATTAGAGAGAAATGAGAGAGAGAGAGAGAGAGACAGACAGAGAGAAATGAGAGAGAGAGAGAAGAGAGAGAGAAATGAGAGAGAGAAATGAGAGAAAAATGAGAGAGAGAGAGAGAAATGAGAGAGAGAGAAATGAGAGAGAAATGAGAGAGAGAGAAATGAGAGAGAAATGAGAGAGAGAGAGAGAAATGAGAGAGAGAGAGAGAGAGAGAGAGAAATTAGAGAGAAATGAGAGAGAGAGAAATGAGAGAGAGAGAAATGAGAGAGAAATGAGAAAGAGAGAAATGAGAGAGAGAGAGAGAAATGAGAGAGAGAGAGAGAAATGAGAGAGAGAGAAAGAAATGAGAGAGAGAGAGAAATGAGAGAGAAATGAGAGAGAGAGAGAGAGAAATTAGAGAGAAATGAGAGAGAGAGAGAGAAATGAGAGAGAGAAATGAGAGAGAAATGAGAGAGAGAGAGAAATGAGAGAGAAATGAGAGAGAGAGAGAGAGAGAGAGAGAGAGAGAGAGAGAGAGAGAGAGAGAGAGAGAAATTAGAGAGAAATGAGAGAGAGAGAAATGAGAGAGAGAGAAATGAGAGAGAAATGAGAAAGAGAGAAATGAGAGAGAGAGAGAGAGAAATGAGAGAGAGAGAGAGAAATGAGAGAGAGAGAAAGAAATGAGAGAGAGAGAAATGAGAGAGAGAAATGAGAGAGAAATGAGAGAGAGAGAGAAATGAGAGAGAGAGAGAGAGAAATTAGAGAGAAATGAGAGAGAGAGAAATGAGAGACAGAGAGAGAGAGAGACAGACAGACAGACAGACAGACAGACAGACAGACAGACAGAGAGAGAGAGAGAGAGAGAGAGAGAGAAATGAGAGGGGGGGGAGAGAGAGAAATGAAAGAGAGAGAAATGAGAGAGAGAGAGAGAGAGAGAGAGAGAGAGAGACAGAATAGACATCAAAAGAGGGAGAGACAGCACTGCTGGCAGGAGAGAGAGGGACACAGAAAAATGTAGAGGAAGAAGAGAGAGTGAGGCACAGATAAAGAGGAGGAGGGAGAGAGAGAGGGTTAGAGAGAGAGAGAGAAAGAGATGGACATCATCAAAATGACAGACTGATTTATGATTCAGCGTTGATGATTGGGTTTGATTGGTTGCCATAGAGACACATTTGGTAAATTCCCCTGGAGACCCAGAGCCAACAGCACAGCAGCCTTTACACCAATGTCATCAAACACCATGGAGTATAGACAGAGAGACAAAGAGAGAGGGGAAAAATAGAGAAGGAGAGAGGAGAAAGAGAGAGAAATAGGGAAAGAGAGATAGATGGAGGAGAAATGAATAGGGAAAGAGAGAGGGGGGAGGGAAAAAAGAGAAGGAGATAGGAGAAAGAGAGAACTAGGGAAGGAGAGAGATAGAGAGAGACAGAAAAATAGGGAAGAAGTAATAGAGGAATGAGAAATAGGAAAGAGACAGAGAAATAAAGAAAGAGAGAGAGATAGAGAGGGGGAAAAGAAAGAGTGAAACAGGGAAGGAGACAGAGAAACAGAAGGAGAGAGACGGAGGAGAAAGAAAATGGGAAGGAGAGAAAATATAGAGAGACAAATATAGAAGGTGAGAGAGAGAGAGAGAGAGAGAGAGAGAGAGAAGGAGGAAGATGGAGAGAGGGTGCAGAGAGATATAAAAAGAAAGAAAGAGATACAGGGAAGGAGAGAAAGGGAGAGAATGAATGTGTGTCAGCCTGTGTGTTTGTGTGCGTGTGTGTGTGTGTCTGTGTGAGTGTGTGTGTGTGTATGTGTGTCTGTGTGAGTGTCTGTGTGAGTAGTGTGTGTGTGTGTGTGTGTGTGAAAGTGTGTCTGTGTGAGTGTCTGTGAGTAGTGTGTGTGTGTGTGAGAGTGTGTCTGTGTGAGTGTCTGTGTGAGTAGTGTGTGTGTGTGTGTGTGTGTGTGTGTGAGAGTGTGTCTGTGTGAGTGTCTGTGTGAGTAGTGTGTGTGTGTGTGTGAGAGTCTGTGTGTGTGTGTGAGAGTGTGTCTGTGTGAGAGTGTGTCTGTGTGAGTAGTGTGTGTGTGAGAGAGAGTGTGTCTGTGTGAGTAGTGTGTGTGAGAGAGAGTGTGTGAGTAGTGTGTGTGTGAGAGAGTGTGCGTGTGTGTGTGTGTGCGTGTGTGCGTGTGTGTGAGTATTGTGTGAGAGAGAGTGTGTCTGTGTGAGTAGTGTGTGTGTGAGAGAGTGTGTGAGAGTGTGTCTGTGTGAGTAGTGTGTGTGAGAGTGTGTCTGTGTGAGTAGTGTGTGTGTGTGCGTGTGTGTGAGTAGTGTGTGTGTGTGTGAAAGAGTGTGTCTGTGTGAGTAGTGTGTGTGTGTGCGTGTGTGTGCGTGTGTGTGTGAGAGAGTGTGTGAGTAGTGTGTGTGAGAGAGTGTGTCTGTGTGAGTAGTGTGTGTGTGAGAGAGAGTGTGTGAGAGAGAGTGTGTGAGTAGTGTGTGTGTGTGTGTGTGTGTGCGTGTGTGTGTGCGTGTGTGTGTGCGTGCGTGTGTGTGCGTGCGTGTGTGTGTGAGAGAGTGTGTGAGTAGTGTGTGTGTGAGAGAGTGTGTCTGTGTGAGTAGTGTGTGTGAGAGAGTGTGTCTGTGTGAGTAGTGTGTGTGAGAGAGTGTGTCTGTGTGAGTAGTGTGTGTGAGAGAGTGTGTCTGTTTGAGTAGTGTGTGTGTGCGTGTGTGTGAGTAGTGTGTGTGTGTGTGTGTGTGTGGTAAAGCGAGCAGCAGGTGTGAGCGAGATCGGCTCGATTAAAATTTCACTTCAAATCCACACAAACAACTGTGTCCATGCGGGTCAGCACAGATGAGGTCAGCAGACTGAAACCCACCTAAACACACGAGGACAAACCACAAAACTGATCAGATTCACATCAATTAACATCAATTATATTAATATTCAATAAAGAAGACCCGCGCCCCTTTGGTCAGTTTTGGAGGAGGGGCTACTTTCACACACAAAAGAAGAAAGATGGTACGGTTTCACTGTCTACAGTAACAAGGGGCTCACTGCAGGTCTAAATCATCTCACGCTCTCCTCAGACTGAGCTGAGATGGTCAGGGATCTCTCAGACCTCCAACACTAGCAATGACGAGAATCACCCAACATCACAACAAAATCAACAAAATATCATTTTAGACATTTACATTTACATGCAGCCTAATAATCCGTTAATAATCCGACTAATAGCTCAATCAGAATGGAATACGTCCATGTAAACACCTCAATTGGAACAGTCTAGTCCGATTGAGGCCATTCGGAATACAGTTTCTATTTGATTGAACGAGGTGGGTAATCCTGTAAATAATCCATTAATCCGTCCGTGCAAACGCCTGAATCTGATTACATCCCTATCGGAAAGTTTCAGTCCGTTCTGCATGTGCGTCGCGTCACAGTGAGAGTTTATACCGTTCAACACAGCGGAGCAGAAACTGGTCTGCAGAGGAGACGAAGTTCATGCTCTGATCTTTAAAAGACGGCGGTGGGACGGACGTCCAGCTTATATGTCTCAGAACACGACGTCTTCCTCTCGGCCTTCTTTAATAAGGACGTGTGAGGGACGTTTTTCTGAGTTTAAAGCAAATAAAAACACAAGCACTGCTCACTGCTGCTCATCTCACTCTGACTGGACTCACGCGATGCTCGCTGTCATGGTAACGTCGACACTAAGCGCTACTCCACACATGCGTGTCATTTTGCATCGGATTACTTGCAGTGAGCACGTAAAATGAAGATTTTCCATCAGACTGTTGAATGGAGTGGGCATAAACACCTCAGTCTGAATCTGTAATCCGATTGTTTTCAATTGGATTGGCAAAAATCTTTGCCTGTAAACACAGCCAGTGTAATTCTCCATTAAAGTGACCGTCCAAGTCGACTGTGTGTTTACTCGGCGTATACAGTCGGCCATTCAGCAGCTCAGACAGACAGACAGACAGACAGACAGACAGACAGACAGACAGACAGGCCGAGAGGTCAGAACTGTCCATCTGTGATGAAGAGACCCAGACGGACACTGTCCTCGTCTGTCCTAAAGAAGGACCTGTGATGTAATTCCAGAGAAAAAGAGAAGAGAAGAGAATGAGTGTAGTGACAGAGTGAAGGAGCAGTGGATTAAAGGAAGAATAGACGACAGAGGAGAGGAAGTGAAGAAAAGACAGAGTGCGTTCAATGATTTATAGAATGAAGGAAAAGAGACGACAGGAAGAGAAACTGAAGTGATGAGCATAACGGATATAGAGAATTGAGGAGAGTGAAGGAGGAGAGGATGAAGGGATCAGTGCAGTAGAGGAGAGGATGAAGAGATGATTGCAGTGTAGAACAGAGGAGTGTGAAGGAGGAGAAGATGAAGGGATCAGTGCAGTAAAGGAGATGATGAAGAGATGATTGCAGTGTAGAACAGAGGAGAGTGAAGGAGGAGAGGATGAAGGGATGAGTGCTGTAGAGGAGAGGATGAAAGGAGGAGTGCAGTAAAGTAGAGGAGAGGATGAAGGAATGATTGCAGTAGAGGAGAGGATGAAGGGATGAGTGCAGTAAAGTAGAGGAGAGGATGAAGGGATGATTGCAGTAGAGGACAGGATGAAGGGATGAGTGCAGTGTAGAACAGAGGAGAGTGAAGGAGAAGAGGATGAAGAGATGAAGGGATGAGTGCAGTAAAGTAGAGTAGAGAGGATGAAGGGATGAAGGAATGAGTGCAGTAGAGGAGAGGATGAAGGGAAGAGTGCAGTGTAGAACAGAGGAGAGTGAAGGAGAAGAGGATGAAGAGATGAAGGGATGAGTGCAGTAGAGTAGAGAGGATGAAGGGATGAAGGAATGAGTGCAGTAGAGGATGAAGGGATGAGTACAGTAGAGTAGAGTAGAGAGGATGAAGGGATGAAGGAATGAGTGCAGTAGAGGAGAGGATGAAGGGAAGAGTGCAGTGTAGAACAGAGGAGAGTGAAGGAGAAGAGGATGAAGAGATGAAGGGATGAGTGCAGTAAAGTAGAGTAGAGAGGATGAAGGGATGAAGGAATGAGTGCAGTAGAGGAGAGGATGAAGGGAAGAGTGCAGTGTAGAACAGAGGAGAGTGAAGGAGAAGAGGATGAAGAGATGAAGGGATGAGTGCAGTAGAGTAGAGAGGATGAAGGGATGAAGGAATGAGTGCAGTAGAGGATGAAGGGATGAGTACAGTAGAGTAGAGTAGAGTAGAGAGGATGAAGGGATGAAGGAATGAGTGCAGTAGAGGAGAGGATGAAGGGAAGAGTGCAGTGTAGAACAGAGGAGAGTGAAGGAGAAGAGGATGAAGAGATGAAGGGATGAGTGCAGTAGAGGAGAGGATGAAGGGAAGAAGGGATGAGTGCAGTAGAGGAGAGGATGAAGGGATGAGTGCAGTAGAGGATGAAGGAAAGAAGGGATGAGTGCAGTAGAGGAGAGGATGAAGGGATGAGTGCAGTAGAGGAGAGGATGAAGGAAAGAAGGGATGAGTGCAGTAGAGGAGAGGAGAGGATGAAAGGATGAGTGCAGCAGAGGAGAGGATGAAGGGATGAGTGCAGCACAGGAGAGGATGAAGGGATGAGTGCAGTAGAGGAGAGGATGAAGGAAAGAAGGGATGAGTTCAGCAGAGGAGAGGATGAAGGGATGAAGGGATGAGTGCAGTAGAGGAGAGGATGAAGGGATGAGTGCAGCAGAGGAGAGGATGAAGGGATGAAGGGATGAGTGCAGTAGAGGAGAGGAAGAAGGGATGAGTGCAGTAAAGTAGAGGAGAGGATGAAGGGATGATTGCAGTAGAGGACAGGATGAAGGGATGAGTGCAGTAGAGGAGAGGATGAAGGAAAGAAGGGATGAGTTCAGCAGAGGAGAGGATGAAGGGATGAGTGCAGTAGAGGAGAGGATGAAGGGATGAAGGGATGAGTTCAGCAGAGGAGAGGAGAGCATGTCCTGGCATTGCAGTCTACGAGCTGGAAATCTGATTTGCTGCAGGCCTGTAGGAACATGTTTCTGGTTGCCATGGAGAAGCAGAGAAACAGATCCTGCTGGACGCTGGGCTGCAAATCCCTTCAAGGGCAGAAACACAGCGCAGTGATTTTCTCCCCCAGACGCAGGAAAACACACCACCACGAGGTCAAAACAAGGCCGCGATGCCACAGACGACTGACCAGCGCAAAACAGAGGAGCAGAACGCGGCGCTGAGCGAGACCAGCTGCACCCGGCGCCACCATCACCCCACAGTGGACGACCCAGGAGCCTGAAACAGCCCCAAACCACACTTCAGGAACAGCGTCGCTACCAGGGAACGTGTAGAGAGGAGAATTCCCACTCTGTATGTCTCTGTAATGAAAGAATTCATTCATTTCCCGAAACACAGAACAGCATAAAACACTAACGCCGCTGTTTTAGTTAAGAGCTTTTAAACTCGAGTTATAGGAGTTTAAAACGGCGCCTCATGTACGTTCATAATGTCGGTGAGCCGAACAGCCAATGAGCTGCTCCGCTCTGAGGCCCAAAACCCTTTCCTACAGAAAGGGAAAGAACAGAAAAAAAACAACATTCAACTTTTACAACTTTTGGCATTTTTTAACTAACATAACCAAGAGAACAATCGAAAATAATAAACAACACAGGATTGGAGGTCAGTTCAGGCATGTGTGCGTGTGTGTTAGTCAGTGTGACAGAGATGAAAGAGTAAGTGATACTACTTTAATCCCACAAACGGGGAAATTCCACCTCCGCATTTAATCCATCCGTGAAGTGAAACACCACATACACACTAGTGAATAGACACACACTAGGGGGCAGTGAGCACACTTGCCCAGAGCGGTGGGCAGCCCAATCCACAGCGCCCGGGGAGCAGTTGGGGGTTAGGTGTCTTGCTCAAGTACACCTCAGTGTCCTTGGATTGAACACGGGGCCAGTTCCCTAACCTCTAGCCCAGGACTGCCCCCGTAGATAGACGGACTAACCAAGAGACAGACAAACATACATACATATGTATATTGAATGTTTTCAGTATAATCATGTAGGAAAGGGTTTAACAGAATTTAATATTTCGTATTCATGTCATATTTGTGCATATGTATTTGTGTGTGTGTGTGTATATAAATTGGTGTGAATTGATATGTGTACTTGATGTATATGCAAACTATAAAAAAGCCCTCTGGCCTTTTACAGTCCTGTTGATACTACAGGGGTCACCAAAAACCAGTCCAAGTTCCAAAGCCAAAGTCTCAGATAATATCCAGCAAACAAACGAGGCAGGGCGAGGCAGGGCGAGGCAGGGCGAGGCAGGGCAGGGCCACGTCACACACAAACAAATACCACTGAGCACACAACGGAAATTGTTAGGCTGAAGCCCGGGCTTTATATCCTAACTGACTAACAGGTGTGACAGCTTAGAAATAAACGAATGTTCATTGGTTGATGGCGATGGGATGACAGTCACGTGACCTCCAACTGATTCATGAACCGTTCATGGACTCAAGTGATCTTGCGAGCTAATAGGAACAGGTGGAGGAGGCGTCCTTAGCGGGAGGCGTGGCAGTGCTTCAGCAGGTGAAGCACTTGGGACTAGTTAACCCTTAGAAGGCACAGTCTGACCACTGATGAAGGACTAGAGGATAACCAGCACAAACTGTGCAGCAGCAGATGAGCTGTCGTCTCTGACTTTACATCTACAAGGTGGACCGACAAGGTAGGAGTGTCTAACAGAGTGGACAGTGAGTGGACACAGTGTTTAAAAACTCCACCAGCACTGCACTCATACCAGCACAACACACACCACCACCACGTCAGTGTTACTGCAGTGCTGAGAATGATCCACCACCCAAACAGTACCTGCTCTGTGAGGGTCCATGGGGGTCCTGACCACTGAAGAACAGGGTAACAGTGTATCAGAGAAACAGATGGACTACAGTCTGTAACTGTAGAACTACAGAGTGCAGCTATACAGTAAGTGGAGCTGATAAAGTGGACAGTGAGTGTAGAAAGTTCTTTGTGGACACCATCTCCAGCCCTGCTCCTGCTAACCTGAATCTAACACTCTTTACTGGAGCATTGAGAGGATGATGGGCTGGGTCAGGTGTGTTAGGACAGCGTTTGGGAATCAGTTCTGTAGGTGAGAACTCCAGCAGCAGATTTCCCTGCAGGATGAAACTAGAAAGCTCATCTCTGTCCACCCCGAGGCTGTTATTTTTAAGATCAAGTGCAGCGTTTGATCAGAGGTGAGCTGATCAACATGCAAATCACGGAACTAAAATGATAAAAAGCAATTAGAGCACATTATGCAGGACCATGATAGTTAATATGGTAGTAGTGTTGTTTAGCTGGAGAAAACAGCACGTGGGAGAGTGAGACACCAGAGAAAGAACCGCTCAGCTCTACAACCTTCACACAAAACATCACCCAGTGACGAGCAGAGTGGTGTAATAAGCGCACTGGATCGTTTCTGCCTGACAGTTAAATCTGATGGTTATTTCAGCCAATAGAGAGAGTCTTTCTGCTTTTGGTGCCACAAATACGACCGGAACCAATCTGAACCAGGACTATCAAGTACCTGTGCCCATTTCCCTTTGCATAGCAGAACCGTGAGAGTGAGCACAGTTCCACTGAGCTTGCGTGGTCACATTATTTTCAATGCAAATCTAACCATTCTGTGATGGTTGCGTTTGACCAAAGGTTTACACCATTACTTGCTCCAACCATGTTCGGTACACTCGGAGCCCCGGTGATACACGTAACCGAACTCAGTACAGATACTCAGGTACATAACGGTTAACTAGACCGTGGAACTGAGATTATTGATTTAAAACAATACCCAGACATTAAAACTCATGAGTAGTGAAACAGGTGACAAGCTCAGAAACCCCTTCCCTGTAGTGGAGTCCGGTGGCATTGTGAGGAGAAAATTGTAGTGATTTTACCATAAAAATTCTAGCTCAATTTACAGTTTTAGCAACTTTTTTGTGAAAGAATAATTGATTTTTTATACCAAGGTCAAAAAGCCAGTGTGTATTTGACAGAAATCTTCTTCTGAGACCTCAAAACTATTAAAAATTGAGGCCACTGTACAACCTTGTTTCTAAAAATTTGGGACACTGTTCAAAATGGAATTAAAAACAGAATGCAGGGGTGTGCAAATCACAAACCTTATATATCACTGAAAATAGTATAAAAAAAACATCAAATGTTGCTTAGATGTTTTACTGTTTTTCTGAAAAGTTACCACCAACATGTTTCAAAAAAGTTGGGACAGGGGGCGTGTTTACCTCTGTGTTTCATCACCTCTTCTTTTAACAACACTAAGTGTTTGGGAACTGAGGAGTTTTCCCATTTTTGTCTGATATAGGATTTCAGCTGCTAAACAGTTCAGGGTCTCCTTTGTCATATTTTTGTTTCATAATGTAGGCAGGCCAGTTTAGCACTTGGACTCTTTTACTGTAGAGCAATGCTGTTGCAATACGACAGAAAGCAGAATGTGGTTTGGCATTGTCTTGCTGAAATAATCAGGGCCTTCGCTGAAAAAGACGTCGTCTGGATGGCAGCATTTGTTGCCCCAAAACCTGTATACAACATTCAGTGTTAATGGTGCCTTCACAGATGAGCACGTCACACATGCCATGTGCACTAATGCACCTCTATAGCATCACAGATTTGCTGAACCACAGGACACTTTTCCAGTTTGCCTTAAACCATCTCAAATGAGCTCGGGCCCAGAGAAGGTGGCAGCATTTCTGGATCCTGTTTATATTTGTTTTTTTTCTTTGTGTTTTAGAGTATTAACTTGCATTTGTGGATGCAGTGATGAACTGTGTTCACAGACAGTGGTTTTCAGATGTGTTTCTGACCCCATGCAGTGATTTCCACTACAGAATCATATGTGATTTTAATGCAGTGCCGTCTGGGGCCTAAAGATCCAGTGTTGGTTTTCGGCCTTGTCACATGCATACAGAGAAATATCCAGATTCTCAGAATCTTTCAATGTTATTATATACTGTGATGATGAAAGTTCTTCACTATTATGTTGAGAAACATTCTTGAAATGTTGCACTATTTGATCATGCAGTCTTTCACAGAGCACTGAACCCCTTCTTATCTTTACTTCTGAAAGACTCCGCCTCTCTGGGATGCTTTTCAATACCTCATTGTTATTGGCCTGATGCCAATTAACCTAATTAGGTGTGAGTTGTTTTTCTTTTAAGCATAACGCAACATTTGATATTTTGTCCTTGTACCATTTTCAATTAAATATAGGGGTCAAATTTATTTGTACTTTCTTGGAAATAGGGCTGTATTTTGTCTAGTTCTATAGCTGTAACCAAATAAACTGCTTTCTAAATACAAATAAGTCTTTCTCTAAAGTCTAACTTGAAAATAGAAGACAAATACACTAATCAAAATTAACGACATAACAATGAAATTTATTAAGATGGTTCTTAAGAAATAAAACACCTTAGACTCTTTAACATTTGACAGAAATTACTATTGGTTCAAATGAGTAAAACAGCAAACAGCATCTTTGATTGTGGAACTAAGAAATACACCCGAACAAGACAAGAAGAGCCAACAAATGCTAATGCACCACCTCATTTAACACAGCACAACAGCATATTAAAACATTGGAAACCAACCACAATCACAATCTCCAAGAAAATGAATCCTAGTATTGAGAGGATTAAATCCTTCTGGAAACATGTCAACTTGGAAGAGATAAACCTGTTGTACTCTTTTGGAGAGACGGGCTTCAGGCTTTAAGAGTGAAACAACACAAAGCTCTGCAGTGTTTCCAGCAGTGTTTAGTGGAGGAGAGGCAACTACCAGCATCGCAACAAGGCCTGGACCTGCGGGATGGCCACACAAACCCGTCAGTCAAACTTCATCCGTGCCCTATTTATCTTCATGAGATCAACGCCCACTTAAGGACAGCAGAGCCATGTGTCAGTATAAAAATGGACTAAAACTGAGAGGCAAGCACCACAACATCAGCTGCTTCTCCAAGCTCAGTTAGGCTGTTTTCACACATTGTTCATTTGCTGAAGTGTTTGGGTTCTTTTCACTTTTTCATTGTATCTCATTCATTTGGTTTGGTTGGTTTCAACAGTACATCGCATTATACACACAGGTGTTTGGTGTTTGGTCAGAAATTTGGTCAGAAACGCTTTGCTTCATTATTGCCTGCATCAGTGCCAAAAATGATCTCTCTCGCAAATATATTCTTGATAAAAGTGTACGACGTTAATATAAAAATGAACCTTATTTGACCTGAGAAACACTGGAGAAACGCTCGAGAGGAAAAAAAAGATTATTGGGAAAATGTCATTTTAACAACTTTTAATAAAGCACATCGTCACTGTCTGAAAAAAGCGTCTCTTTTTTGTTGTTTTTTATTTTTCAACATTGATTGAATATGGCAGCCGTCTTCTACCTTAGAAATTTCAAGATGAATGGACCAACAGAACTTCTCCAGAATCACTTGGAACAAAATCTGTTTACATTAAGTTACTATCCTGGAGAAATATTCTTTGGACAGTGACGGCCTTTTACAGCATTTAGCCAGAATCTAGATTGTTAATGTAAATTGCTGTTAGCTTAGTGCTAACATGCTACTAGAATCCCATAGGGGTGCTAGAAGAAATAAGCGTTATCATAGAGGTGTTTTGTTCCTTGTTTTTGAATTTAGTTTTGGCTCTTATGACACAAAAAGAAACTCTGAAGAAAGAACTGGATGGAAATGCTGGAGAAATGCTGGAGTAAAAAGGCTATATGAATGTTGGAAAAAAGCCAAGAGTATGTTGGAGAGATGCTGGAGAAATGTTGGAAAAATGCTTAAAGAATGTTGGAGAAATGCTGGACAAATGTTGGAATATGGCTAGGAGAATGTTGGAGACATTTTGGAGAAAATGCTGTGAGAATGTTGGAAAGAATGTTGGGAAAAGGCTGGGAATATGTTGGGAAAATGATGGAAAAAATCTTTGAAAACTAACTTTAAGTGATACTTTTTAATCCCACAAACGGGGAAATTCCACCTCCGCATTTAACCCATCCCTGAAGTGAAACACCACATACACACTAGTGAACACACACACACACACACTAGGGGGCAGTGAGCACACTTGCCTGGAGTGGTGGGCAGCCCTATCCACCACAGCGCCCGGGGAGCAGTTGGGGGTTAGGTGTCTTGCTCAAGGACACCTCAGTCACGGACTGTCGGCGCTGGGGATCGAACCAGCGACTTTCCGGTCACAGGGCTGGTTCCCTAACCTCCCTAACTGCCCCAAATTTTGGAAAATGGCAGGGAAAATGTTGGAGTAATGCTGAAGAAATGTTGAAAAACAGGCCACTGGTTAAAAAAAAAAAAAAACACTGGAGGAAAAAAATGTATCTATTTTTCATCTTAATATTCACTAGTTTACAAAACAAGCCAGGGGTTCAAGATTTTCTCCATTTCATCACTAGAACACATGAAGAACCTACCCCACACCTGCCCTAACACACCTACTATACTACACATAATAAGAAGAGCTGTTACTATTATTATTATTATTATTATTATTATTATTATTATTGCTGTTGTTCAATAAAAGAGAACTCATGCACATTATGTGCAACTGTGCATCAACTGTAATCACAAGACAAAGTGATTACAGAAGAACAAGCTGTTGAGAAGCTCCAAGACAAATAGCAGGTAGTTTGGTGTTTCCTCACCACATCTCCATCACTTAGATTAATGTGAAGGTTAACAGCAGACTGGATCTTCTCTGGTGCCACACTTTGCAATTTCAGATGCATCCAGCAGGCCCGGCTCAAACAGCTGGAAAACCTCGGCTCCTCTGAGGAATCTGATCCAGGGAGAATAAACTGACAGGCCTTAAAAGCAGCCCTGCCAAAAGCTCCAGCGATGTGTATCAAAAGCCAGCTGCCTGCCGGCTGTCACTGATAGTGACCCGCAGGATTCTGTGGATGACTAACATCCACGAGGGCAGCTTGTCAGCAACGGCAGAGAAAGACGAAAAGGCTTCAAAGCTTCAGTGAGACATTGTTACATGCTTTTCCAGCTTTGTGTTATCGGGAGTTTCGAAATGTAGAGTCACCTTTAGAGCAGTTATGCTGTGCTGAAAAACTTTGAATCTACATGAATCAAATGCGTCTGTTGGTTTCACATGTCGGTTTAACTTCAACACATCCACTGTCTTTTAGTTCACATCTTTAGGCAGGAATTCTGTTTATGTAACACAACAAAATGCTGGACAAATGCTGGAATACAGTGAAAACAATAAACAGACTGTGGAGAAATGCTGGGGAAACGCTAGAGTAATGTTGGAGGAATGCTAGAAAAATGTTGGAGAAAACGTGAGAAATTCTGCAGAAATATTGGAAGTAATCTTAGAGGACTGTTGGAGAAATGCTGGAGAAACACTAGAGAAATGTAGGAGAAACACTAGAGAAATGTAGGAGAAATGTAGGAGAAACACTAGAGAAATGTTGGAGAAATACTGGAGTATTGGAGGGGAAACACTAGAGAAATGTTGGAGAAATACTGGAGTATTGGAGGGGAAACACTAGAGAAATGTTGGAGAAATACTGGAGTATTGGAGGAGAAACACTAGAGAAATGTTGGAGAAATACTGGAGTATTGGAGGGGAAACACTAGAGAAATGTTGGAGAAATACTGGAGTATTGGAGGGGAAACACTAGAGAAATGTTGGAGAACTATTGGAGTATTGGAGGGGAAACACTAGAGAAATGTTGGAGAAATACTGGAGTATTGGAGGAGAAACACTAGAGAAATGTTGGAGAAATACTGGAATATTGGAGGGGAAACACTAGAGAAATGTTGGAGAAATACTGGAGTATTGGAGGAGAAACACTAGAGAAATGTAGGAGAACTATTGGAGTATTGGAGGAGAAACACTAGAGAAATGTTGGAGAAATACTGGAGTATTGGAGGGGAAACACTAGAGAAATGTAGGAGAAATGTAGGAGAAACCGGAGATTTGTTGGAGAAACTGGAGAAATGTTTACAAAATGCCAGAGGAACTGAGAAATGCTATAAAAATGCTGTCCTAGTCATGCCTTTGTGTCTCACCTTCCTAAAGCCGGATTACAGAGGCCAGGCTGTGACAAGAGGCCCTAACAACTTAGAGGCACTGATACACTGACCTTTTGTGGTTCTCACTTAATGAGCGTAGCTTCAGTTCTCTGGACACACATTCTCTCTAATCCTTATCATCTTACACTCAGCATCTCCTCCTTTACCTGAAAGAGAGAGAAATAGAGATTTCCTCTTTCTTCTGAAACAACACTCAGGACATGCATGTCCATGTTGTCCCTCACTGCTGGCTCTCACAGTAACCTCTCCTGCTTGATTTGGTTGAAGACAGACGCTGCTATCAAGGCACTGCATTTAATCCGCTGCCACAATCCTATGATGGTCGCTTACTGGTTCAATTCAAACGGGTGCAGAATTGAGCGCTGCAGTGGCTTAAGCGAAAGTCATTCCTGTGATACAGGTCAGTTAGTAGAACTGTGACCTTCAGTTCTAGGCCTTCAGTTTGTGCCATAAGAGCCAAAACTAAACTCAAAACAAGGAACAAACACCTCTATGATAACGCGTATTTCTTCTAGCACCCCTATGGGATTCTAGTAGCATGTTAAGATAACAGCAGTATAACTGAACAATCTAGATTCTGGTTAAATGCTGACATTTGAAGGTTGTAAAAGACCGTCACTGTCTAAGGAACATTTCTCCAGGATAGTAACTTTAAAGATCAATGTTGAAAAATAAAAATCAACAAAAAAAAGACCATTTTACATTTAAAAGTTTTTAAAACGGCAGTAATATATACACTCACCAGCCACTTTATTAGGTACACTAGGTTCAACAAGGTGTTGGAAACGTTCCTCAGAGATTTTGGTTGGTTATTTGAGTTCCTGTTGCCTTTCTATCATCTGGAACCAGTCTGCCCATTCTCCTCTGACCTCTCACATCAACAAGGCATTTTCGTCCACACAACTGACCGCTCACTGGATATTTCCTCTTTTTCTGACCGTTCTCTGTAAACCCTAGAGATGGTTGAGCGTGAAAATCCCAGCAGATCAGCAGTTTCTGAAATACTCAGACCAGCCCGTCTGGCACCAACAACCACGCCACGTTCAAAGCCCCTTAAATCCCCTTTCTCCCCCGTTCTGATGCTCGGTCTGCACTTCAGCAGGTTGTCTTGACCGCCTCTACAGGCCTAAATGCAGTGAGTTGCAGCCGTGTGATTGGCTGATTAGCTATTTGTGTTAACAAGCAATTGAACAGGTGTTCCTAATAAAGTGCACTTTTCTTGTTTCTTTATATCGTCCCTCTCGTGCTCTCTGATCTTCTAATGCTGGACTCTTCACAGTTCCCTCAACAAGACTTTCTACTATGGGTGGTAGTCTTCATTTTTTTTCTTATCATGTAAAGCGTCCTTGGTTTTGTGGAAGGCGCTATTTAAATGAAACATATTATTATTATTATTATTATTATTATTACTTTGTCGCAATTTTAGAGTATTACTCTATTAATAAAGAGACCTGACACACTGCCGTTTTCTTTTTCTAAAACCTGTGACATATCTAGAACTTCCCGAAGGCCTAGCATGACTCTTTTTCTCACCAAACCGCTCCCACTCATCTTAAAGTGTGATTGGTTGATTCCTCAGTCAACTCCCAGTCGTATTCCCAGTGATGTCAGTCCAGCACCTGAAGTCCTAACTAATGGGAGATTTTGCTACCAAGAAAGCACACAGATAAAAATCTGACTGGACAGTTTTCTGATAGTCAAATCAAGATTTGAACCTATTTTGTTTTGTTTCCAACCAAACCTTGATAATGAAATAACAGCATCACTGCAAGACTTGCAGAGCTAAAATACAACAAGCACAAAGATTATATTCAATTAAAAAAATCACTAAAAATGACAAATTTGTATTTTATTTAGTTCATTAGGTGATCTCTAAGGGTGATGGGCTCATTTTCATGTGAGACTGGATTATAAAGTCATACTAATAACGTATGTGCAGATGGATTTTGTACAGTGACGTATATTTTATGTTTGTGTGGGCCAGTTATGGATTTTATACAGTGACAAAGTTCTTTAGCCCATTTTGGTCCGCAGTCCACGTCACATTCTAGCCGCATGCCATCAGCCACCATGCAGCGAATGCAGAAGTCCTAAACAGGCTATCAGCTCTATTCCCCCGCTGGGGCTAATGAAGCGGCAAGGCTGTAATAGGGCTGATCAGGCGGTGGAGCTCATCCTGGCCTCCTGCCGCTGTCTCAGGGTGAGGCTGGCTGTGTGTGAGCTGCCTTGTGACAGGGTGACTGCTTCGCTCGGCTGGCTCTGACGGAGGAAGCCATTCCCGCTCACCCCTGCATGAACTCAACTGCCAAATCCTGACACCGCGGCCGTTTCAGCCGCTGTAAAACTACTGGAACATACTGAGATTTTAACGAATTACATGCTTTTCACTGAAAAACAAAAGATACGGTCATAAACGTTTGACCACCCCTGGTCAAAT
>NC_051216.1:6592273-6624773 GCF_015220715.1 Pygocentrus nattereri | reverse complement strand
GGGTCTTGTTTAGTAGGGGTCATTTTTGGTGAGTGTCTGGTTTAGTAGGGGTCATTTTTGGTGAGTGTCTTGTTTAGTAGGGGTCATTTTTGGTGAGTGTCTTGTTTAGTAGGGGTCATTTTTGGTGAGTGTCTTGTTTAGTAGGGGTCTTTTTGGTGAGTGTCTTGTTTAGTAGGGGTCATTTTTGGTGAGTGTCTTGTTTAGTAGGGGTCTTTTTGGTGAGTGTCTTGTTTAGTAGGGGTCTTTTTGGTGAGTGTCTTGTTTACTAGGGGTCTTTTTTGGTGATTGTCTTTTTTAGTAGGAGTCTTTTTTGGTGAGTGTCTTGTTGAGTAGGGGTCATTTTTGGTCAGGGTCTTGTTTAGTAGGGGTCATTTTTGGTCAGGGTCTTGTTTAGTAGGGGTCATTTTTGGTGAGTGTCTGGTTTAGTAGGGGTCATTTTTGGTGAGTGTCTTGTTTAGTAGGGGTCATTTTTGGTCAGGGTCTTGTTTAGTAGGGGTCATTTTTGGTGAGTGTCTTGTTTAGTAGGGGTCTTTTTGGTGAGTGTCTTGTTTAGTAGGGGTCATTTTTGGTGATTGTCTTTTTTAGTAGGAGTCTTTTTTGGTGAGTGTCTTGTTGAGTAGGGGTCTTTTTTGGTCAGGGTCTTGTTTAGTAGGGGTCTTTTTTGGTCAGGGTCTTGTTTAGTAGGGGTCATTTTTGGTGAGTGTCTGGTTTAGTAGGGGTCATTTTTGGTGAGTGTCTTGTTTAGTAGGGGTCATTTTTGGTCAGGGTCTTGTTTAGTAGGGGTCATTTTTGGTGAGTGTCTTGTTGAGTAGGGATCATTTTTGGTGAGTGTCTTGTTTAGTAGGGGTCTTTTTGGTGAGTGTCTTGTTGAGTAGGGGTCTTTTTTGGTCAGGGTCTTGTTTAGTAGGGGTCTTTTTTGGTGAGAGTCTTGTTTAGTAGGGGTCTTTTTTGGTGAGAATCTTGTTTAGTAGGGGTCATTTTTGGTGAGTGTCTTGTTTAGTAGGGGTCTTTTTGGTGAGTGTCTTGTTTAGTAAGGGTCTTTTTGGTGAGTGTCTTGTTTAGTAGAGGTCTATTTGGTGATCGTCTTGTTTAGTTGGGGTCTTTTTCGGTGAGTGTTTTGTTTAGTAGGGGTCTTTTTTGGTCAGGGTCTTGTTTAGTAGGGGTCTTTTTGGTGAGTGTCTTGTTTAGTAGGGGTCTATTTGGTGAGTGTCTTGTTTAGTAGGGTTCTTTTTTGGTGAGTGTCTTGTTTAGTAGGGGTCTTATTTTGTGTGGCCATGGTTTGTAGAGGTGTTGTGTAATAGGGCTTTGTTGTCTTTGTAAGTAGGAGACCTGTTCAATAGGCATCTTCATTAGTAGAGATCTTTATTAGTAGCCTTGTTTAGAAGTGCTCTTTTGTCGGGGCTTTGTTTAATAGGGGTTTTTCTTACTGGGGTTCATCTTGGTAGGGACCTCGATTAGCTGGGAGTCTGTTAAACTAAGGAACTTGTTTAGTAGGGATCTTGTTTAGTATAGACTGGGGTTTTGGGGGACCTTTTTGAAGTTTTTACATAGGGGTTTTGTTTAGTAGAGGCCTTTTTTATTTCACTATTGGTCATATGGTCTTGTTATGTGGGGGTCTTGTTTAGTAGAGGTCTTGTTTAGCAGCAGACTGTCTGAGTAGGGGTCTTGTTTGTAGGGGTCTAGTTTAGAACTTGTCTTGTTTTGCCTCGTCACATGTTTTGCACTAAAAAAATATGGATCTTGTTTAGTAAGGTTCTTGTTAAGTAGAGATCTTGTAAAACTGAGGTCTTTTATAGTGGAGGTCTTTTTCAGTAGGGTCTTTAGTAGAGTTCTTGTTTAGTGAGTTCTTCAGTAGGGGTCTTCTTCAGAGGTCTTCAGTAGGGGTTTTCTTCAGTAGGGGTCTTTAGTGGAGGCCTTCATTAGTAGGGTCTTCTTCAGTAAAGGTCTTTAGTGGAAGCCTTAATTAGTAGGGGTGTTCTTCAGTAGGGGTCTTTAATAGAAACCTTATTTAGTAGAGCTCTCGCTTATTAAGGTTCTTGTTTCACTTAGTAGAGGCCTTATTTTGTGGGTCTTTTTCTGTAGAGGGCTTTTTGATACCTTATTTAGTAGGGGTCTTGTTATTGTAAAGCCTCTGTTACTGCAGTGCTAAAACAGGCCTGCAGGTTATGATCATTCCAGACTGGGGCATTAGGCAGCTGTTGTAAAAGATGACTTACTGGAGGACAAAATAAAATGCTGGCTTTTGTAGTGCTGTAAGAAGGATCTGTCTTGTACAAAGAGCGCCTTCCTGCTGAGGCCCATGCTTATCATCAACGTGTCTTGCTTCACCTTTCTTTTTCCTATTCTTTTTGTTTACGTTTTCCTGCGTTCAGATGACGTTTCTTGGCTAGAAAATTCCTCCTTCCTTCCCCCTCTGTAAAGTATCTGAGCGTAATCCTAGACATAATCATGTCATGTCACAAAGTGTCTTCTATAATTCAACTATTGTCTTTTTGTTTACTTGTTCTTTATGCTTTAAGTATGTAATGCCACTGTTTTGTATTCTGTGGCTATCCAGCCCTCCAGTGTGGTATGATGAACAGCTATGGGCAGCATAATAAAGCTGAAGACATTAAAGTCAAACAAAGGCTCATCAATTAGAGCTGTTGCTGTATTTATTAGAGAGCAGTATTCTTAACTGATGAATCACAAACCAGGCATAGCGTTTAAACATTCTAAAGCATATTACAGGAATAAGATAAAGATGCTTTAAAGAGAATGTGTGTTAAAAGAAACTGCATCCATCAGGAACACTTTCTCAGGAGAACATTTAAAATATGCAAATTGCCAACAAATCATTGCTCATTCAAGATAAATTTTTTTAGTCCTGTGTAGGAGGAACTCAATGAAGCAGACTGTTATTATACACAAGTCAGAAAGTCTTAAGTGCACAGCAAAGTAAACGTACACTGAACAATTTACCTTTCATATAGATCTTGTTTAACAGGGACCTTATTTTGTAGTCTGAAATAGAGCCTTGTTTCATAGGGGTCTTGTTTAATTGGGGCCTCATTTAGAAGACAGCATTGTTTAGTAGGGGTTTTGTTTAATAGGGGTCTTATTTAAAACAGGTATTGTTTTGTGTGGATATTGTTCAGTAGGGTCTTGTTTGTAGGGGCCTTGTTTTGCATGTGGTTTAGCAGGGGTCTTGTTTGTAGAGGCCTTGTTTGCGTGTGGTTTAGTAGGGGTCTTGTTTGTAGGTGCCTTGTTTGCGTGTGGTTTAGTAGGGGTCTTGTTTGTAGGTGCCTTGTTTGCGTGTGGTTTAGTAGGGGTCTTGTTTGTAGGTGCCTTGTTTGCGTGTGGTTTAGTAGGGGTCTCGTTTGTAGAGGCCTTGTTTGCGTGTGGTTTAGTAAGAGGCCTTGTTTGCATGTGATTTAGTAGGGGTCGTGCTTTGTAGAGGCCTTGTTTGCATGTGGTTTAGTAGGGGTCTTGTTTGTAGAGGCCTTGTTTGCATGTGGTTTAGTAGGGATCTTGTTTGTAGAGGCCTTGATTGCGTGTGGTTTAGTAGGGGTCTTGTTTGTAGAGGCCTTGTTTGCATGTGGTTTAGTAGGGGTCTTGTTTGTAGAGGCCTTGTTTGCGTGTGGTTTAGTAGGGGTCTTGTTTGTAGAGGCCTTGTTTGCATATGGTTTAGTAGGGGTCTTGTTTGTAGAGGCCTTGTTTGCGTGTGGTTTAGTAGGGGTCTTGTTTGTAGGTGCCTTGTTAGTAAGAGGCCTTGTTTGCATGTGATTTAGTAGGGGTCTTGCTTTGTAGAGGCCTTGTTTGCATGTGGTTTAGTAGGGGTCTTGTTTGTAGAGGCCTTGTTTGCATGTGGTTTAGTAGGGGTCTTGTTTGTAGGTGCCTTGTTTGCGTGTGGTTTAGTAGGGGTCTTGTTTGTAGGTGCCTTGTTTGCGTGTGGTTTAGTAGGGGTCTTGTTTGTAGAGGCCTTGTTTGCATATGGTTTAGTAGGGATCTTGTTTGTAGGTGCCTTGTTTGCGTGTGGTTTAGTAGGGGTCTTGTTTGTAGGTGCCTTGTTTGCGTGTGGTTTAGTAGGGGTCTTGTTTGTAGAGGCCTTGTTTGCATATGGTTTAGTAGGGGTCTTGTTTGTAGAGGCCTTGTTTGCGTGTGGTTTAGTAGGGGTCTTGTTTGTAGGTGCCTTGTTAGTAAGAGGCCTTGTTTGCATGTGATTTAGTAGGGGTCTTGCTTTGTAGAGGCCTTGTTTGCATGTGGTTTAGTAGGGGTCTTGTTTGTAGAGGCCTTGTTTGCATGTGGTTTAGTAGGGGTCTTGTTTGTAGGTGCCTTGTTTGCGTGTGGTTTAGTAGGGGTCTTGTTTGTAGGTGCCTTGTTTGCGTGTGGTTTAGTAGGGGTCTTGTTTGTAGAGGCCTTGTTTGCATATGGTTTAGTAGGGATCTTGTTTGTAGGTGCCTTGTTTGCGTGTGGTTTAGTAGGGGTCTTGTTTGTAGGTGCCTTGTTTGCGTGTGGTTTAGTAGGGGTCTTGTTTGTAGAGGCCTTGTTTGCGTGTGGTTTAGTAAGAGGCCTTGTTTGCATGTGATTTAGTAGGGGTCTTGCTTTGTAGAGGCCTTGTTTGCATGTGGTTTAGTAGGGGTCTTGTTTGTAGAGGCCTTGTTTGCATGTGGTTTAGTAGGGGTCTTGTTTGTAGGTGCCTTGTTTGCGTGTGGTTTAGTAGGGGTCTTGTTTGTAGAGGCCTTGTTTGCATGTGGTTTAGTAGGGATCTTGTTTGTAGGGGCCTTGTTTGCGTGTGGTTTAGTGGGGGTCTTGCTTTGCAGAGGCCTTGTTTGCATGTGGTTTAGTAGGGGTCTTGTTTTGCAGAGGACTTGTTTGCATGTGGTTGAGTAAGGGTCTTGTTTGCATGTGGATGAGTAAGGGTCTTGTTTGCAGGTGGTTGAGTAAGGGTCTTGTTTGCATGTGGTTGAGTAAGGGTCTTGTTTGTAGGGGCCTTGTTTGCATGTGGTTTAGTAGGGATCTTGTTTGTAGGGGCCTTGTTTGCATGTGGTTTAGTAGGGATCTTGTTTGTAGGGGCCTTGTTTGCATGTGGTTTAGTAGGGATCTTGTTTGTAGGGGCCTTGTTTGCATGTGGTTTAGTAGGGATCTTGTTTGTAGGGGCCTTGTTTGCGTGTGGTTTAGTAGGGGTCTTGCTTTGCAGAGGCCTTGTTTGCATGTGGTTTAGTAGGGATCTTTTTTGTAGGGGCCTTGTTCTGCTGGAGTCTTATTTAGTACAGTTGTTGTATAGAAAGTGGCATCGTTTAGTAGGAGCCTTATTTTGCCAGTGGTCTCTGTCCATCAGTTTCATTATTCAACCACAGTTCTGAAGCAGATTTCCTGTAGGCTGGGATTTTTGCCACTGCTGGTCGGCCCACATGACTGTACGCGTTGATGCACCTGCAAATTCAGCTACTTCCTTCACATCATGGTCTCTGGTGCCCAAATGCAATCACTGCCTGAAGTTACTACCACACAAACACACAAGGTGACTCTTTTTTTGTCTGGGGAGCTCATTTAGTATGGCCATTATTCATGAAGCAGTTCTTTGTTTTGGTCTGTAAGGTCTTGTTTAGTAGTTTTCTATAGAAGTATCGTTGTTTGGAAAGTGGCTTTGTTTTTAGTAGAGGTCTTGTTTTGTACAGATATTGCGTAGTGGGACCAACATGGTAGGGTTCTTGCTTAGTAGGGGTTTTATTTAGTGAAATCTTGCTCTTGTTCTTGTTTAATAGGGGCCGTGTTTAGTAACATGATTCAAAACAAGTGAATAAACCTTGAATTAATCAATTATTTCCACATTGTATTTTCTTACAATGATCAAGACATAGAACAGGGTTCTTCAAATCCAGTCCTGGAGGACTGGTGTCCAGCACTATTTGGTGATTTGTCTTCTCAAACACACCCACTAAACCTGTCAATTGAGTGATTAGTTAAATCAGGTTTCTTTTAGCCAGGAAATTATGAGTATGCTGGAAACTGTCCCTCCAGGAGAGGATTGAAGGAAGCCTGCCATAGACAATACTCTGTTCTGATATATTTTTGTGAAAACTAGGCACACGAAGGATCTTCTCCAAGAGATGCAATGCTGTGCTGGCAGTTGGACCATGTCTTGCTAGCACAGGCCCCCTCTAGTGCAAAAAACAATGCATTAAGACACATATTGCACAGCCTCATATTGCACACCCACGATCACGTATTTTATAGAGCAAACTTTCAGACTAAAATTGAGATACTGTTCGAAACCCGAGGGGACCTTAGAGATCCAGTGACAAAGACCAGATGAAACACGCTGGAATAAAATTGTCTAAATATATAACACGTTGCCAAATGACCCCTGATTAATTGTATCCGCTCTCATGTTGAAGCTAAACCACATTTCAGAAGTGCTCAAGCTTGCTATCCTTCAGAGATGATACAGGTCGTGAATAAATAATGACACATTAGGGGGGTTAATATCTCACTTCTGCCAGTGTAAAAATAGGCATCTAATTGAAGAGGCCATATATTGTCAGCACAACTATGAGAGCCATTTCTCAGTGACATATTCTTCCTCCTACCATGCATCACTGTCACGTCATACTCCTTCGTTCCACATTTAGATCCACCTGCCCAGGTGGCTGCAGAATCAATCTTAAATGCCAAACGCAACACTGAGCCTTCTGCTTCAGTTGGTTAGAGGTGGAGAAACTCAAGATGTGCAGATTTATGTGGATAAAATCAATGTAAGCAATTTCTCTAGTCCAGCTAAACGATACTAGTTTGTGTTTGTTTGGTTGTCTGGTGGAATTGAAAGTGCAGATGGTCTGCTAGGATCCAAACACTGATAGTAATGAAGGTTCTGTGCGGGTAGATTTTTCGTTCATCAAGGTACAAACAAAGGAAATGTTCCCTCAAATGTACAACAGTGGAGGTCCAACCGCGCACCTAAAATCAGCTTCTCCAGGTGAAAAGTTGGTATTTGTACCTTTTCATAACCGAAATGTTTTAAAACAGAGCAGTAAAATAAAAGCCTGGAGGCGAGGCGAGGCGGGGTGTGTGGAGTCAGTCCAGCTTAGAACAGATCATTTCAGTGGATTATGGTTCAGTTATGTTCCCTGACTAAACATACTGAGATGGAGCCTTGAGGGTCCCACCCCAGTGACAAGCGAGGTGTAACGTTTGACAGGAGAGAGATGAACGTGGATGAAGCTAACAATATACCAGGGACAGACAGAATTCGAAATCCACAAAACCAGGTCCAAGTCAAAACACGAAAAGGCCAAAAACCACCAGCTAAAGCACAAAAGGATGAAACCAAAAGACGAAGTCGGTAGGAACGAGAGAAAGGGGTCATAACATGTAATCATAGGAGATATAGAAATCGCTCAGTATGTTCTTATGGTGGAGAAGCAACACCTCGCACCGAACCCTACTTTCTTAAATAGTGCCAAAGTAGGTCAAACTGAACAGGTGCCTCAGATCAATAATCAGGAGACTGCGAGCGCTGGTAGTGACGCGGGCGCTCATCCCGAGTCATGTGATCGCCCGATGCTGTCTGGGAGTCCGAGATAGCATCCGAGTCCGCCTGAGGCGTGACAAGGAGTCCTGTCCCAGGACCTTTATTTCTGGGAGTGAAGTTAAACTGGAGAAGCACAGCCATTTTTCTGATTTCCTGCTTTACAAAGCTTAAGTTCATTAGTTAAGTTGAACGAGGTGTGTTAAAGTAGGGTCAGCACTAACCTATGCAGTGCTATGGCCTTTCAGAAGTGGCGACTAACCCTCTAGAAGGCTGTGCCATGAAACAAGCTCAACAAATTCGGTATTTGGTGAAGCTATCTGGCTTCACGTACCTAAACTTTCACAAACTAAGCAAACTGATGTCACGATGTGGGTTAGCAAGTTGCTGGGCCAGCCCAAATCTCCCAGCCCTGTGATGTCATCAACAGCAGTGGACGAAGTACACAAACCATGTACTTGAGTTAAAGTCAAGACCCCCAAGGTAAAATATTCCTCCAGTAAAAGTAGAAGTTCCTCCCTTTAGACCTCCACTTGAGTAAAAGTACTAAAGTATTTACCTTCAAATGTACTTAAGTATAAAGTAAAAGTACTAAAAGAGTAATTCTGGCTCTGATCTGGTCCTGTTATCATTTTTATAACCAGACTGGCTTCATGAACTCATTTCAGGTGAAAGTCCTCCAGCGTCTCTCTTGGTAAACCAGTCTTTTAATAGAAGGTCATTAATTAGTGACGCTGACGTCTATTAAAATGATCAGAAGCACAAAACACTGAAGGTAAACAGTTTCCATCAGGGAGAACCGAGTGGCTCTGAAATCACTTTTTACACACAAGCAAAGTTTCAGTTTCAGATTTATTTACAACTTAGTTCCAAGTTTAAGTTGAATAAAAACTGGCTTTAAACTCAGGATCACAGATGAGCTCCTTTACTATGTTGATCTGTAGGCCTCTGTTCATAAACATAAACCAGCCCAAACTCATTTACTATAAAATGAAATGGTGTTTGTAGAAATTCAGAAAAAAGCCGCGTCAGTCTCGACTGCATATGTGGACATATTTCTATATTGTGCTCTATTTACACAAAGTTAGGTTAGTTCATCATTTATGTTGAACAGACTCTCCCAAAGTTTTACGCTGCTGCGCTGACGTTGAACCGCGTGCTGCACTGGGTCGGTATGACCAACAGGTCAAAACCAGCTCTAAACAAAGTGACCGCTGGGCCCTGATTGGTGCTCTGGCTTTGCGCTTCTTTCGTTTTGACATGTTACGTTTTTATACACACAGAAACCAAAAGGAACCACAGATTTCTCAAAATGTAGGAGGAAAAAGTCGGATATTAGACTCTGAAATGTAGTGGAGTGAAAGGAGAAAGTCGCCCAGAAATGGAGAAACTTCAGTACAGATACACCAAAAATACTAAAGTACAGAAACTCATTACATTTACTCAGTTACTCAGTTACTGTCCACCACTGGTCATCAATGTCATGACGTCTATGTGAGAGTAATGCAAGTACAAATAAGTGCTAATAAAGGTGCGTTCAATAGTTTGGTTCTCTTGGCCCTCAACAAAGCACAAAAGAGAAGCTGGCTAGCATTATGTTACCTGAAAGGCTACAGCTCCAAAACCACAGGTTTAGTTTCAGCTTTCTGTCCCTCTAACGCCACCCGCTCGGCTTCGCCTCCTCAGATTTGAGTCATTATCTAAACCTGTTGAGCAGAAGTGGCAGTATGCTAGCTAAGCTAATGCTAAGAAGTTATTGTTGTTTAACAATTAGAACAATTCAACTTTTATTGAGTGATGGACTTAAAATTGTACACTGCTTTCATTTATCTGGCATTCATATAGAGAGGTTTCGGTGCAACATCTCGGACATGCATACGCCACTAGGGGGCAGAACGCAACACAAATGGCACTCTTCGGGGCATAAAGCAACAATGACAATGTGTGGTTGTGCAGCAAACTGCACAGAAGACGGTTGGTGAAGATTTTATATAGGGGATTGTGACCAGAGCTGATTTAAAGAGAGCCTGGCCTGACTGCAAAATCCACAACTGGGTCCTCATTGAATGGGAGTAAATGGAGCTAAACAGCTAAAAAGGCTAAATTAAAATAGTCTCTAATCACTCGCCCAGAACTTCCCTTTCATTTCAGAAAGTAGAGGGATGTGTTTCGCTAAAAAAGCAAAGAAAACTCTCCTGCATTTTTCCTTTTTTCTACAGCGAATGGGTTTTGGGCCTCAGAGCGGAGCAGCTCATTGGCTGTTCGGCTCACCGACATCATGAACGTACATATAACTCCTATAACTCGAGTTTAAATGCTCTTAAATAAAACAGCGGCGTTAGTGTTTTATGCTGTTCTGTGCTTCGGGAAATTAATGAATTCTTTCACTTTAAAACGTTTTAAGCATTTCTAAACTATGATTTTGCTCAAATGTTCCATCTTAACCCATTCGCTTTGGACTCGGAGCGCCCCCTAGTGTTTGAGAAACCCAGAAGACATTACAGAGTGGGAATTCTCTCTACACGTTCACTGATTGTGAGTACCTAAGTTGAACCCGAAAACCCGGTTTAGAGAATGCCTGCGCAGCCACGTATTCCCTCTAAACCACCACTGGGCCATGGACCACAACTGGGTCGCAAAGCACCCCTGGTGATCCTTGAGCCAATGCTGATATAGTATTGGCTTGAATTTTAATGGCAGTATGTAGTAATAATTTAACAAAAAAAATGTACGTATATATGTGCACACAATATTTCCATAAGTCTTCACTCACTTATCCAAATCATTGAATTCAGGTGTTCCAGTCACTTCCATGGCCACAGGTGTATAAAGCCGAGCCCCTAGGCCTGCAGACTGCTTCTACAGACATTAGTGAAAGAATGGGTCGCTCTCAGGAGCTCAGTGAATTCCAGCGTGGTACCGTGATCGGACGCCACCTGTGCAGCAAGTCCAGTCGTGAAACTTCCTCACTACTAAATATTCCACAGTCCACTGTCAGTGGGATTATAACAAAGTGGAAGCGATTGGGAACGACAGCAACTCAGCCACGAAGTGGTCGGCCATAAAGACGTGGATGAGCCAGTTTGGTGTGGAAGAACTTGACTGGCCTGCACAGAGTCCTGACCTCAACCCCATAGAACACCTTTGGGATGAATCAGAGCGGAGACTGTGAGCCAGGCCTTCTCGTCCAACATCAGTGTCTGACCTCACAGATGTTCTTCTGGAAGAACGGTCAAAAATTCCCATAAACACTCCTAACCCTTGTGGAAAGCCTTCCCAGCAGAGTTGAAGCTGTTACAGCTGCAAAGGGTGGGCCGACATCATATTAAACCCTATGGATTAAGAATGGGATCTCACTCAAGTTCATATGCGTGTGAAGGCAGACGGGTGAATACAGTGTATAATGGGCAGTATAGTGTATAACGTTTTTGAATGGAAAACAATATTAATACAAGCTTTGGAACAACCCATCGTCCACTTGCAAGGACACCAAAGTGTACAAAAATTGCATTGAAGAGACATTCCAATACATTTACCACCATTCTGTTTGATTTCTGGTATAATCTGTTGATAATTGATAATGGGTTGGTTAGTGTAGTGGGTAACACCTCTGCCTTCTACACTGTAGACTGGGGTTCAATCCCCCACCTGGGTAACCACCCTACACTATACCAATAAGAGTCCTTGGGCAAGACTCCTAACACCGCCTTGGCCTTCCTGTGTAAAATGATCAAACTGTAAGTCGCTCTGGATGAGAGCGTCAGCCAAAATGCCATAAATCTAATGTATATAAGTAATGATATAACATATTGTGGGAATGGGCACCCTAACATTACTGTGATTAGCCAAAAATGAAATTTTAAAGTAAACAAGTTGTCGTTCTGTGAGCCTTCATGCTTTCTAGTGATAACCAGGCCTAGCGGTGGAAAAGGCTGAGAACCTCTTCTCAAAAGGACCAGCTCTGCTCTCCTACCTAGATGCTGATGAGATCCTTTTACTTTGTTATTGGTTACTTTTATAGACCTTTCTTCTGCTCTGCTTGCAGGTTCGATCTGAGCTTTGTTGAACTGTTAACATCAGCACTACTTTAAAAACCTGACTTGCTCCTGCAAAGTAACGGCCACGTCCAGTTTTTACTTTAGTGGTGCGTCCACTGCACTCTAAACTGGCCTATATGCATATGTATCACGCGTTATCATCTGTTCAGCTGCAATATTACACCGTTGAGCAGAGTTCAACGACTTCTAAAGTAGCTGATATAAAGGAAGTACAGTAGCGGGCGAATGCAAAGTGGTTTAAAACAGATGAAGAGCGAACAACAGTGTGTACGCTGGCGCTCGGATCAAGTGTTTCAATTATATAAAATTGAGCAGGGCATTATGTAACTCTTACATAACCACTCTTTTTCCCCAAAGATCCCAAAGAATCAAAGACAAAAAGCTTTGATAAAGCTCACACACCTGTGCACGTACCGCAGAAACAGGGAAGCGTATGAGCGGTTTTCTTTTCAATCTCCTTCGTGTGAATGTTAAGCGACTCTTAACTTCAGACTGATAGGACTCCGAGGCCCTGCTTTCATCTGACGGAACAAGACTGACGACCGACACGCCAGTGGTTGACAGCCAATTTAAAAACGTTCCCCAAATTACCACAACGGCTCAGAGATTCAGGCCGGAATTGTAGTCGGGACAATCAACTGGACTCTTTTACTCTGAACGAACAGATCAGGGTTTGCTTTGGTGAAAGTGGTGCGTGTTCATACAATTACATAATAAACTTTATGCTCATTTAAACCCTTTACTGCACTGATCTGTAGTGATTTACAAACTCCAGCAGCGCTGCTGTGCCTGATCCACTCAGACCAGCGCAACGTACACCAACACACCACCATGAATGACCCACCACCCAAACAGTACCTGCTCTGTGAGGGTCCATGGGGGTCCTGACCACTGAAGAACAGGGTAACAGAGTATCAGAGAAACAGATGGACTACAGTCTGTAACTGTAGAACTACAGACTGCAGCTATACAGTAAGAGGAGCTGATAAACTGGACAGAGAGCGTAGAAACAAGGAGGTGGTCACGATCTAAGGCCTGATTGGTGTATGTTTTGCTTGTGGTGGTCCAACCCAGTTCAGCTGCCTGTGTCGCATCTTCAGTAAGTTGTTATTAGCAGACAGATGAAAACCTTTCATTTGATCCGTGCTGAAAAACACTCTGAAGCCACTCCAGTCTGGAGCGGCGAAACACCTCTGCGACAAATGTCAGCCGACAGACAGGAGAAAAAAAGTAATAAGGCGAGTTAATTAATGTTTGATTAAGGAGGAAATCGGCGAGACTGAAATCTCTCTGATCAAATAAGCCGTAATGTCAGACACTTCATTCGGCCAGTGCTCAGCAACCTGCGTTCAGCTGGAGGTCAAACGTCCCTCCATGGGGACACGACCAACCGCAGCACAGACAGGTTTCACTCCGCAGCACATTATCAAGCAGCTCATCAATGCGGAGAAAAGTGCTTATTTTAATTCAAATTCTAATTAAATCTTTCCTAAATTTCAATTTGAGGCTGAAAAAGAAGTCCAAACACATCCCCTACAGGAAACACACTTAAACGTCACATTTTTCAGCAAATTTAAGTGCAAGATTTCTATTTATTTGAGTTGAACATCATATAAAATGTGCTGTATCTTTCGCAAAGGCCACGTTTTGTGTTCTATTTTTGTTCCAATGTGTTAAATTCAGTAAATAAACAGTATTTGTGTATTAAAATGTGCAGAAATGTGTTCCCTGTAGAGGACGTGTTCATTTATCTATACTTAGAAAATCAACAAAAATGGTCAAAAATGTCCAAATGTCATTTCACCAAAGGTGCCCAAACTTTTGCACACAACTGTAACAGTCTTTCACAGTGACTGTCTTACCTGTTTCTACACTACGGAGCTCTGCTGAGAACATCCCGTATAAATACAAAGAACGCATGGCTACTATTAAGTAAGGCGTGAGAAGGAGATCCTAATGCGTAGTCACGACTCAGTAATGAGATAATTAAGCCTTGACCACAGCTCAATAAGACATGATCTGATACCCATGACTTAATTATCTCCTTCCCACACCATTCTAGCCACTAATTATTTATATTTATATGCACTCAAAAAATGTTATGCCCATCATAAACATTAAGCAAATATTTTACATAAAACTTATCTAAAAGACATAAAAATAAACTTTTGTTTTTAATGTTTTTGACCAAATATGAATGTTTCATTTTGCTTATTTTGAGAGAAATTCTAGACAAACACCAGCGAGCTAGCTAGCTGGCATCCTTGCTTGGTCTGTTGTCATGGTAACGCCCAAAAGCTCTTTAAGTATTTTTAGTAAGAGTGTTAAGCTATTAGTAGACAATTTTGCTTCTTTTAGGCACTGTTCCTCAAAATAAGCACAATTATTAGCATTAAATAAGCAATTTATCTGCTGACAATATAAAAGATTAAGAAGCGATTTAAGCCGCGTAAAACAGTCAAATGTTGAGAGACGTTTTACGAGAAACTGTCCTACTTTTGAGGAAACGTGTCCTGGCAGAGATGGGAGGAAAGCGGCTATAGCTGAGCTGAAGCTTAAAGCAGAGCAAAGTGAGTCTGAGCTCTCGTTTATATTTTTGTATCTATACTAGGACATCAGCACACACTGAGACATACTGGGCAGTAAGGCCCAGTCCCATTTCTTCTCTTTACCCCTACCCCTTGTTTTTGAGCGTCACCCGAACTCCTTGGAACTGAGTTAGAAGGGGCAGTGGTTGAGATCTTCCCTCTGAAATGAGACCCTCAAATAAAAGAGCATTAACAGCAAAAACAGCTACTAGCGCCGCTCTGTAGGCGACCCTGCCCGTCTGCAGGGACAGCAGAGGAGGGGAAAGTTCAGCTCCTCACTGCTGGGCTTTAGTTACATTTAGGGATCACACGCCTTCAAAGAGGGGGGCAATTATTTATTATCACCCCCCCCTAATTCTTCAGTGATGTGAAGCTGAAGTCAGATATTCTCCAGATTCTCACTCAAATTTTCCTGTACCACCTTAAATGGAGCAGCAGTTACATTCTGGAGCTTCAGGCATCAGAACTGCTGGACTGTTTAAGGTGGAATGGGAAAAATAGCTACTGAGATATTAGCATGCTATTAGTGACTTTTATGCTTGTTATGAAGAAAAACGACCAGAATCCACTGAAACCACATTAAAGTAAGAGAATGGCATAGTTACTGTAATTATTTAATTTCTCACATTTGTAGGTTTCTCTGGTCGCTCCCACAGCCATCCTGCTGGTTTTTCTTTTTTTCTCTTTTCCCTCTGAAAAACCTGAAAAAATTTCACCCTACCCCTCTATCTCAACAAGAATCAGGACACCCTACCCCTCTATCTCAACAAGAATCAGGACACCCTACCCCTCTATCTCAACAAGAATCAGGACACCCTACCCCTCTATCTCAACAAGAATCAGGACACCCTACCCCTCTATCTCAACAAGAATCAGGACACCCTACCCCTCTATCTCACCAAAAATCAGTACACCCTACCCCTCTATCTCAACAAGAATCAGTACACCCTACCCCTCTATCTCAACAAGAATCAGGACACCCTACCCCTCTATCTAAACAAGAATCAGGACACCCTACCCCTCTATCTCAACAAGAATCAGGACACCCTACCCCTCTATCTCAACAAGAATCAGGACACCCTACCCCTCTATCTCAACAAGAATCAGGACACCCTACCCTTCTATCTCACCAAGAATCAGGACACCCTACCCTTCTATCTCACCAAGAATCAGGAGACCCTACCCCTCTATCTCAACAAGAATCAGGACACCCTACGCCTCTATCTCACCAAGAATCAGGACACCCTACCCTTCTATCTCACCAAGAATCAGGACACCCTACCCCTCTATCTCACCAAAAATCAGGACACCCTACCCCTCTATCTCACCAAAAATCAGGAGAGCCTACCCCTCTATCTAAACAAGAATCAGGACACCCTACCCCTCTATCTCAACAAGAACCGGGACACCCTACCCCTCTATCTCACCAAGAATCAGGACACCCTACCCCTCTATCTCACCAAAAATCAGGACACCCTACCCCTCTATCTCACCAAAAATCAGGACACCCTACCCCTCTATCTCACCAAAAATCAGGAGACCCTACCCCTCTATCTCACCAAAAATCAGGACACCCTACCCCTCTATCTCACCAAGAATCAGGACACCCTACCCCTCTATCTCAACAAGAACCGGGACACCCTACCCCTAGGTGTGAGCGCGCAAAACAGAGGGCTTAGGGCTGAGTGATAGGGGCGAGGGGTGAAATGGGACTGGGCCTAAATCTTGTGCCTCCTAAAGTTTTTTTGTTCTTTTGTTGAAAGACCAAAATGGCTCTTCTTAACATTTGGGTTGTGACTCCTGACCTAACCTGGCTATTAATGCCGAGGGTGCCAGACGGATTTCTCACCCATCCAGTTGTGTTGTTGTTATGTGCTGCCTTTTGTGTTCTATCAACATTACGGTATAAATTAAAATGTAGAAAATCGATTTGACATTTATGAATCATTTCAGAATAGTCCACGTCCGCATCGCGACGCATGAATCGAGTTTTCCTCCCACCCCTAAGGTTTATAGATCACAGTGTGTAACACTGTCAGGAACAATATCAAGTCTATCAAATATAATCAAGTCCATTAGAGCTGGTGATGAAATTAATTGCATTGTTGACCCCAGTGAAAAAACTTAATGCTTGTCATTACAGACCTCTAGCTTCCTGTAGGACACCTACAGATCCCATTAAGAAACTATTAAATGTACTTCGAATCAGCCCCTGGTCACCTGTGAAACCATTAGGATCATTTACACTGTGATATCAACCCACTACAAAAGCCAAAACACATTCCAAAACCATTAGGAATCAACAGAAACACCTGTTGGTTTCTAAGGGATTTTTCAGCAGCGGTGTTTATCTGCACCGCTACGCAGTCAAGCATCAACTTTTAATGCAAACGCACCTGGAATCAGTCCCAGACCACCTGTTACACCATTAGAGTTCTTTACACTGATTTCTCCCACTACAAAAGTCAAAACACATTCCAAAGCCATTACGAATCAACAGAAACACCTGTTGGTTTCTGTAGGATATTTCAGCAGGGGTGTTTATCTGCACCGCTATGCAGACAAACATGCACTTTTAATGCAAATGCATCTGGAATCAGTCCCAGACCACCTGTTACACCATTACAGTCCTTTACACTGTGATATCGAGCCATCAGGAAAGCACTAATATACCATTAGTGGACACCACCAGGAGTCAGCAGATGCTTTTAATGGTTTCTATGATTTTTTCAGGCGGGGAGGCACCAAACACGTCTCGACTGATTGGCTGCATCTGAGGTCAGAAGGGAAACTGTGATCTTTTGCCACCACTTTACCTGCAGTGCACAGTCTATGCACGAATGTCAGTATGTTTCAGTGCTGACTTCATGAAGACATCATCTCTGAAGGTCAGGCTCCAGGCCTGAGAGGGGGAAGGAGCAGCTCTTCCTTAGTAAATGAGCAGGTAATGAGACCCAGCGACATCAGATATTCTGTAGAAAGCGCCTGAGGTTGAATGCAGTGGGTGGTGAGAGAGGCTGAAGCTTATTGTCCCCTTCACTAATTTTATTTTCCACAAACTACAGCGGCTGAAGCAAAAGGTCTTGTGGTTGAGCAGCTCCCTCTTGTGGCAATGTTTAAACTTTCTTGACTTGAAATGATTAAATAGGCACAATAAAGGGTTCTTTAGTCAAGAAAAAAATGTGTATAGAGCCATAAACACTCAAAGAACCCTTTGCATGATTAAAGGGTTCTTCGCACGGTGAAAGGGTTCTTCAAACTGATGGAGAATGGGCTGTAAATGGTTCTATGTAGAATATTTTTGGAAAATGGAATCAAACCAAAAGGGGTTCTTCTATTGCTCCAGTGTCAAACCTATAACAATAGAAGAACCCTTCTGGGTGCTACAGAGAACCCTTTTCAAAAAAGTTCTATACCATATAAAACACATTCTCCAATAATCTGAAGAACCCTTTTATAATGCAAAAGAACCTTCACACACAAGAAGAGATAATCAGTAGGGGTGTGAGCTAAAATAATTTATTGTATAACAAATTTTAATGACTTTGTAGACAGATGTGCTAAATATCGCTGCTGTCAGAATAAAACCTCGTATCTCCATTTTTGACGTTTTTCAGTTTTTGACATATTGTCAAAATTGGCCCCTCCCATTCCGGTCCATGTGCTTTTTGTTTACCTTTTGATCTTCCATGTGCTTTTTGTTTTGATCCCAGTCCGGCCCCTTGTTTGGTTGCTCCGCTCCTGATTGTTCCCACCTGGGTTTCCACCTGTGTCTTGTGATCCCTACTTAGCCCTCATGTATTTAAGCCCTGTGTTTACTCCTGTGTGTTCGCAGGTCTTTGTTTGTCATTAGATGCTTGACGTTTGGCTGGTCTTTGTTTAGATATACTGTTTGGTGTTCTTAGTTATGTCTGTCCACCCTAAGCTTGATATTGATTATTGGAACCTGGACTGCCTTGACCACAACCCGGATTGCCCATAATAAAAGTCGCTTATCTCGGCACTTGTCCGCCTCCTCGCTCCTCAGGTTTACACATATTTTAAAAATGCCTGTTGTTCTTTACATTGTGTGCAAATTTCATAATGAATAAACCAAAAGAAGTGACCCAAAATGACCTGGCAAGACGTCTGGTTCCATTGACTTACATTAAAAGTAAAGTGTGTTTTTTCCTTCTCCTGTAAAGTTATCATTTTGGTGATACGAGGTTTTTGTTCCGACAGCAGCGATATCTGAAGAGGTGTGTATATCATCAGCGCTTGTAGAGCCCTGATCAACTGCAAGCTTCATTGTAAACAGAGCCAAATTAGTCCCGTTTAACTGGGTTTAGTGCGACTCAGTGGCCAAATATGAATTAAATGTCTTCATATTCAGTGTTTGTCGTATTTTTAAAAGCGTAGCTTTTTTTTCTCTTTTCCTCTGTTATTTTTTAACATTCCTGGATAATTCAAAGAGTTAAGATGTGCAGTTTGGTGTGAAATGTTCCGTTCTAGAGAAAGTTGAGTCGAAAACTGTTCACAGTGGCGGTGATAGGAACCAGGCGCCCACCTCTAAAAGCTCCTCCACCGAAAGATGATTTATTATACTTCTGATATAAAGTTTTGGCCTAAAACATATTTTTTAAAGCCGTTCATGGTGGAGGGATACATGCAGGGCATTGTAAAAAAATAGTCCCCATGAGAAAATGTATTTTTTTCAGATTTATCATTATGTTACCGTCATCAACATTCCATATAAAACCCATAAAATTTTTTTTAAAAACTCACATATAAGACTCGTGTAGGTTCTCTGGTGGTTCTGGATAGTAAATAAAATGGCTACAATATTAGTGTTGTAGTCATGGCGACCCCTGGTTCCCATCACCACCACTGTAAAGACATCTGAGTGTCTACAATGAACCGTTTCACACCAAACCACCCTGAACGACTCAACAACAGGACTATGGATTGTGTCCATAATGATAAACAATGCTGTAAACACTGACAGCCAAACTGAGCTGAAATCGGAAAGGAGGCAGAATTCAAGTTAAAGGTAACAGGATCAGAAGCAGAAGTAACGGAGGGAGTTTAATGAACGAGTGCTGCTCCCTTATGTGTGTCACTCTAAGGCTGAGCAGCACAGCAATGAGACACAATTACTGCATCCATTGTCTAAAAGGGCACTCCTTACCATAACAAGAGCGGAGGTAGGTGGCTCTTATTAACATTTCCGCCTCTTTCCTCACTTGTGCTTTGTTTATAATTATAATGAGCGCGCTCATCAGACATGAACATGTAAATTGGCTGATGAAATCGTCTTCGACGGGATCAAGGTCACCTCATAATCCTCAGCGACTCCGGACACAAAGAGCAAAGACGCAAATGTCGTTTCAACTGAGAGCTCCACGTTGCTCATTGGACAAAAGTCACGTTTACATCTCCCTTCTCACCCCAAATGTAGCCGATTAGCCATGATGCGTTTGGTGTCTGAAGCTGGGTTTGTTAGCTTAGCACGGGAGGCTAATATAGTTAACAAGTAATGGAAGCTTATGCACCAACAGTTAGCATGGCGCTAACGGCATTCTTCACCAACTTGCCTCAAACTGTGTAGAGTTGCTCAGTAACGTCTAACAGTAATCAATAACTTTATTATGACACTGGATGACACAATATTAACTATAAACACGGAAAATATACACACAGTGCTGAGTGAAAGTTTTAGGCGTCTGAGCAAAGTTTTAACCAGTTGACCTCAGCAGTGAGTTTATCACAATATACATTAGAATAAAGTCGTATTCATAATTCAAATAAACAGAAAAACAATAAACAGTAACAAGAATTTCTCAGGTCCATATTTTTCCTGGACACCTTCACAGCCGCCACAGAGACTCGTTAATATCATCAATTACATCATGAGCTCAATTTACTGAGCACTGATTGGTCAAACCAGGAGCTGCTTTTTAACTACATATAATACTGGACTTCCTCGAGGAGCGGCTTGGAGATGGTTAAACACACTAACATCCAGATAATCGCTGTTTATTATTTATTATATATATATATATATATATATATATATATATATATATATATATATATACACACACATATATATATACATATATATATATACATATATATATATATATATATATATATATATATATATATATATATATATATATATATATATATATATATATATATATATAAAAATAATCGTTATTAATTAATATTCTATACATTTTGTTTATTCAAATATTAACACTTTTCCCAGCAAATAAACACAAACTACACAAATAAATAGATTTTGAAAATGTGCCTTGGGTGCCTAAAACTTTCCCACAGTACTGTATATTACAGTAGTAGCAGCCATCCTGAAGCCTGAACTTTGTTCATAGTTTTTGCGCAGCCTCATAACTCAAGACCAAAATTAAAGATGACTCGGCTGATCAACTTCTTTTGAGGTAAGAGAGAAAAACTGCAGATTTCATTTATGGCAATGTTTGGGATAATAAAGGCATAATATCTCTTTGATTTGCCTCAATACTTCACACTCCTCTGTACCTAACAGGTGTTTGTGATTACGCAGCTGTGTCTAATCGCTCCATTAGTGCCGATATAAGACGGTTTTCAGCATCCTTCATTCCAGGCAACCCAAATGTTACAAAGAGCCGTTTTTGTTCTTTCAACAAAAATCGAACCACGACGTTTCACGCTGATCTTTTTGAAGTAACGTTTTAACATCTTGGCTGTAAATATGTCTCACAGTATGTGCTAATATACTAGTATAGACCAAAAAACATAAAGAAAAACGCAGACTCACTGTGCTCTGCTTTAAGCTTCAGCTCAGCTAAAGCTGCTTTTCTCGCATCCGTAGATCAGCAGATCAGTTTCTTGTAAAACGTCTCTCAACGTTTTTTCCGCGAGGCTGAAGTCGCTTCATGTCCGAATTTTCCCATTCCACCTTAAATGGTGCCTGAGGCTGAAGTGCTTATCAATGCAAATAAGTCAGTCTGTCTCCAAATTAGCAACATTCATTTTAAATCTTTCTCCTTGCCTTTTCGTTAGAACTAGCTAGGCGAGATTGTTGTCTGCATTGCTATGGTGACCATCAGTCTGCGCACCAACCTTCAGGGTTAAAGGGTGAATCAGCAGTTCTACATTAACTCCAGCGTTTAAGCCCATTTACTGTTAAACTGTGTTGAAGGATCAGCAGAGCTTTATTTTACTGTAGAGGAGGATTATTTTATTATTACCTACTGATCTGATTCAGCTGTGGAGCCGCAACAGGGCAGCGAAAGATCCGCGAGTGGCTCCGGAGCCACATGTTCCCGACCCCTGCTCCAGGCTTTAGATCACCTTTGGAGTCTGATCTTCCTCTTTGTGAACATGGGCACCACAGTGTTGCTAATGAAAGTCAAGGAAATCATTATAAGGCTGAGAAGCAGGAACAGACCAGTCAGAGACACCGGCCAAACTTCGGTCTCACCAAAATGAAATGTTTCTAAGAAGAAAAACATCATTAAGAAGAAAGAGAGACCTGGTGAGTTTAGTAACTATGAAGAGGCTTACAGGCCAAGAAAGACGTCCACAGCTGAGGGCAGAAGAAGTTTTACCTTAATGAAGATAAGTCTCCAAACACCAGGGCTGCGTTCAGCCGCACAAACGTAGAGGAACGTCCAATTAAATGGAAATGGTGGTGCGTTGAACACTGTTGGTGTTCCTTTAGATGAACCGTTGGACCCTGGAGAAATGGGTTTCAATGTGTGTTGAATACTTCAACATATGTCTCTTAACATCTTCAGCAGTTACGTTCGCCAAGCTGCAGAGGCCAAATTTGTAGAGGACTTTATTAGAATCGTTGCCTTTTTAATACGGCGGGGTTTTCTGATTGGGCAACGCCTCTGACACCACTTACAACCTCGTTGCACACCGTTTTTGTACCACATCGACAAAACCTGACGCTCAGCCTGGACACACACACCAAACCGTTGCAGAACATCTGAGATTGAACGTTTCCCTGTTCAACAGATCAGAAAGAAGAGCAGCTTTATGACTATTTTTACCATCGTCAACGTTCCACATAAACTCAGAAGACTCGTGTAGGTTCACTGGAGGGTCTGGGTAGTAAATAAAGTGTCCATATCTGTGTTGTAGTCATGGCGACCCCTGGTTCCCATCACCCCCACTGTAAAGACATCGGAACCATTTCACACTAAACCCACTCTGAATCACCCTGTTAACATCTCAACCACTGAATTATTCAGAGATTTTGAAATGTTGATGGAATTGCCCTTTAACATTACTTTGATTGTGTTTATGATTCAGCTGTATTTGCGTGTGCATGTGTGTGTGTGTGTGTGTTTCGTTGCTAGGCAACAGACATCAGTTGGTTGTAAAATAAGATACAATTCATCAATCAAGATATGATTTCTGAAATACGGATTTGTGAAAAATCTTACCTGGACCTTGTCAGATCTTAATTTAGGTATAAAGACGGGACGTTTCTGTGATGCGACCCCGGTTGCCAGGTTAAACGGAGCTTTTTCAGCGTCAGCTTTTAACATTCACAGTGGACGGTGGGAGAAGATGACCCTGCGGGAATCTATTTATGCCTGTGTTGGAACAAGCAGACGGAAATATTACTTGTTCCTCCACAGGTGGCGTCACTGCAGTGGACGGATCATTAGCCACACTGTTTAGGAAAACTGTGCAAGCCTGACACCACAGGGGTAATAAATCTAAAAGAGACACCATAGCAGCGTCTGCTGGGTCTCAAATGTGCAGGAGGCGCCTCCTCATTACACATCAACTCATCACGGCTTACAGGCTTTTACACGTCATTACTGAGAGAACTCAAGACCAACGCGCTATAAAATATACATCACTGCTCTGCGCTAATTACTGAGCAGTTTAGAGGAAAACCTCTCCAGGCTAAGTCGATGGCACCTTGCAGTACAACCTCCGGCTGTGTGGAATCATAGAAAAAGCTCTTTAGTGACTATACAGAGCGAAAAGGCTGGAAAAACCCAGCACCAAATGACCCTGGCAACACTTATGCTAATCTGACGGCTAACAGCTCTTCAGTGTGATTGTGAAATAAAGAGGCCGAATTTCATTCCTCCTTAATTGCAGTCCATTTGGCTATGAGACAAAATCTTTAATTGCTTTCCTCGCAGCCGTCCAGCATGGCTGGCAACCAGAAGCGGCCAGCGGAGGGGGGGAAATTAGGCACCAATCAGCGGCGGCAGCGGAGAGGCCTAGTAATGAATTCCACCGGCTTTGTTCTGCCCACTCAACCCGCAACATGCTGGAGGCTCGGAATAAAATACTAAGATTCGGTGATTATGATGCATTCTCTAAAGCAACAAGGCAGCACGGCACTGTTTTACGCCATGCGGGCGTTGCCATGACGAGGACGACGGCGAACTCCTGATTAATGGGAGTGACCTGTGACATATGTCCATGTCACTCTCAGCGATGGAGGTCATTAATATGAACACAGCATTGGTGCTACAAGGGCCTAAGATCATTTGCATTTGTGAGAAGGAGCCGTTCATGACATCAACCCGGGACAGACTGAAGTAGCCAGTTTCTACTCTTCCACCGTATTTGGGTCACTCTCCGTTTGGAGTGGGAATTCAGGTGGAGACATTTTTTAAAAACATTTTTTATTTCTTTCATCCCAAAACTAAATAATCTTCATATTTCCATTAACAGTGCCTGTTATCATACACCAGAGAGAGAGTTTAATTAAGAATGTTCACAGTGGCAAGTTTTTTATCCAATAGACTTATTTTATCCTAAAAATACTGAAGTTCTCAAACTTCTATATAACTATACACTATATATACGAAAGTATTCGGTCGTCTGCCTTCACACTCAAATGAATCTGAAGGACACATGAAGCTTGGAGGTCTGTAGTGATTGACTCTGCAGAAAGTCGGTGACCTCTGCGCACTATGCCCCTCAGCATCCGCTGACCCCGCTCTGTCATTTTACGTGGCCGACCACTTCGTGGCTGAGTTGCTGTCGTTCCCAGTCGCTTCCACTTTGTTATAATCCCACTGACAGTTGACTGTGGAATATTTAGTAGTGAGGAAATTTCACGACTGGACTTGCTGCACAGGTGGCGTCCGATCACGGTACCACGCTGGAATTCACTGAGCTCCTGAGAGCGACCCATTCTTTCACTAATGTCTGTAGAAGCAGTCTGCAGGCCTAGGGGCTCGGCTTCATTGACAATAGTATAAAGACAACATAACAAATGTTTAAACTGAGAAATTTTATTTTTTATTTATTTTTTTTTTTATATTTGCCCATTTTGAATTTAATGTCAACAACATGTTCCAAAACGTTGGGACTGGGGGCAACAACGCCTGGAGGTTGACTGGCAACAGATCATCAACATGATTGGGTATAAAAGAGCTTCTCAGAGAGGCGGAGTCTTTCATAAGTAAAGATGGGGAGGTGTTCACCACTCTGTGAAAGACTGCATGATCAAACAGTAGAACAATTCTAGAAGAAAGTTTCTCAACATAAAATAACAAAGAACTTTTGCTTTTCATCGTCTACAGTACATAATAACATTAAAAGACTCAGAGAATCTTTAGAAATCTCTGTCTGTGAGGGACGAGGCCAAAAACCAGTAGCTACCCATGATCTTTGGGCCCTCAGGCAGCACTGCATTAAAAACAGACATGACTCTGTAGTGGAAATCACTGCATGGGCTCAGAAACACTTCTGAAAACCACTGTCTGTGAAAACAGTTCATCACTGCACCTACAGACGCAAGTTTAAACTCTAAAGCACAAAGACGAAACTAAATACAAACAGGACCTAGAAATGCTGCCACCTTCTCTGGGCCAGAGCGCACTTAAAATGGACTGAGGTGAAGTGGAAAAGTGTCCTGTGATCCGACGAATCAACATTTGAAATTCTTTTTGGAAATCAAGGACACTGTGTCCTCCAGACTAAACTTGATATCAGTGCACACACTAAAGCCAGTATTCATGATGGTTTAGGGGGGCATTAGTGCACATGGCATGGGTGACGTGCACATCTGAATGATATAAACATGTTTTGGCAACATATGCAGCCATCCAGATGTCAAAGAAGGCCTTTATTATTATTATTATTATTATTACAGCAAGACGGTGTCAAACCACACTCGGCATGTATTACAACAGCATTGAAACAAGAAGTGATGAAACACAGTGGTAAACATGCCCTCGTCCCAACCTTTTTGGAATGTGTTGTTGGCATCAAATTGAAAATGGGCACATATTTTTCACAAAAAATAAAATGTCTTAGTTTTAACATCTGATATGTGGTCTTTGTAGTATTTTCAACTAAGTACAGGATTTTAATGATTTGCACATCATTGAATTTTGTTTTTATTCATATTTTGCACATCCAAACCTTTTTGGAAATGGGGTTTTACATATATGTATGTATATCATATATTAAAATACGTCTTACTTTAAGTACATTTGCATCTGTATGTAATCAGATGATACTCAGGGGGTCAGCTCAGGACACAGTAACCCCAGTGCTAACACAATTAGTCACTTTTCACTTTCTTTGCCATTAGTGAGCGCAGTTTAAACAATAAAACACTCCCCAAATAGCAAAGCCTCATCAACCTGATCACGCCAATGGAGTGATATACACTCGCTATCTGGGTGGTTCACTATTTACCCTGAACATACACCAATCAGGAGTAACATCATGACCACCTCCTTGTTTCTACACTCATTGTCCATCTTATCAGCTCCACTTACTGTATAGCTGGTCTCTGTAGTTCTACAGTTACAGACTGTAGTCCATCTGTTTCTCTGATACTCTGTTACCCTGTTCTTCAGTGGTCAGAACCCCCATGGATCCTCACAGAGCAGGTACTATTTGGGTGGTGGGTCATTCTCAGCATTGCAGTAACACTGACGTGGTGGTGGTGCGTTAGTGTGTGTTGTGCTGGTACGAGTGGATCAGACACAGCAGATGCAACACAGTAAAGGAGCTCATCTGTGATCCTGAGTTTAAAGCCAGTTTTTATTCAACTTAAACTTGGAACTAAGTTGTAAATAAATCTGAAACTGAAACTTTGCTTGTGTGTAAAAAGTGATTTCAGAGCCACTCGGTTCTCCCTGATGGAAACTGTTTACCTTCAGTGTTTTGTGCTTCTGATCATTTTAATAGACGTCAGCGTCACTAATTAATGACCTTCTATTAAAAGACTGGTTTACCAAGAGAGACGCTGGAGGACTTTCACCTGAAATGAGTTCATGAAGCCAGTCTGGTTATAAAAATGATAACAGGACCAGATCAGAGCCAGAATTACTCTTTTAGTACTTTTACTTTATACTTAAGTACATTTGAAGGTAAATACTTTAGTACTTTTACTCAAGTGGAGGTCTAAAGGGAGGAAATTCTACTTTCAGTAGAGGAATATTTTACTTTGGGGGTCTCTACTTTAACTCAAGTACATGATTTGCGTACTTTGTCCATTTTACCACGTAAACGATGCGAGACACAGTTTGAATTTAAATGACCTGTTATTTCCTTTACTTAGGTTAATCTGCTCAGAGGAGCAAAATGGAAGAAAAACATCAAACCAATCAATGAAAAAAAATAACAAACAAGAACTGGAGGTGATGGTGGAAGAAACAGCCAAGGGGAAAAAAATTCCTCATCGGAAAATATGCTAATTTTGAGGGGACAGATGAGGAATAACCTCACGGCTGGAACAGGTAACCAATTTTCGCTCTTCTGGCCACGCCTCATTAAGAGAGAGTGCAGGTATTAATATTAAAACAACAGTGCTGGTTTGCGCTTTGCTAGATTTGGTAGGATTACATGGTCAGGAGGTCAGCTCAGGTCAGAATAACCCCACTGCTAAAACAACAATTAGCCACTTTTCACTTTACTACCCCAACACAGTGCGCTTACTAATATTAAAGAGCTCATACGATGGAAAAAGTCCTTTGATGTGGTTACAAAGTACTGTTCGCTCTACAGTCCACAATTGGAAGGGTCACTGCAGTGCTGAGAATGACCCACCACCCAAACAGTACCTGCTCTGTGAGGGTCCATGGGGGTCCTGACCACTGAAGAACAGGGTAACAGAGTATCAGAGAAACAGATGGACTACAGTCTGTAACTGTAGAACTACAGAGTGGAGCTGATAAAGTGGATATTTGGCCACTTTCACTGACCGTCCTGTGGTTTAAGAACACGTCATGAATCTGACGTGGACTTTTTCTATTAGAACCTCTCAAGAACACGTTTAAGAGCAAACTGAGAAGGTTATTGGAGAATAAGACTCAATAAGTACAGCTACAAGGAGGTGGCTTTGATGTTACGGCTGATCAGTTTATATTGTTTAGATTTTAATATTGTATTGCATCTGTTTTGTTTGATGTTAATCCTGTAAAATGTTCGTTTTTAAATATTTCCTATTGTCTAAGCTGCGTCTTTTAATTCAATCATGTTTTTATTATATTTTTAATGAATATTTTATGCCTGTTTTCTATTTAAGCTTTTATCCATTATTTTGTCTTGCTGATTTTCTATATTCTATATTATCTTTTCTATTCTATATGCTATGAAACAATATAGTGCATAGCATTTTTACAAAAAACAATTATTTAGATTTGAATATTTTATTGCAACTGTTTTATTTGATGTTAATTCTTTTACTGTTTTATTCTAATTAGATTTTTCTAAATGTTTTATATATAAGTTGGGACTTTTGCTTCATTTGAATGTTTTAATACATATTTCATTGATACTTTATGCCTGTTTTCTGTTTGAGCTTTTAATTATTAGACTTTTTAAATAAATCTTTTTATTCTGATGAGTTTCATTTGTTTAAGTTCAACTTTTTCAATCCCCGTGGAACTTGCTCGGTTAAATTGTAACTGAAGGTCACTCTCAATGTAGTTCTGAGTCAAAATAAAGATTGACTGACTGAGTGACTGACTGAGTGACTAACTGATTGACTGAGTGATTGATTGACTGAGTGATGGACTGACTGACTGACTGACTGATTGACTGAGTGATTGATTGAGTGATGGACTGACTGACTGAGTGATGGACTGACTGACTGACTGATGGACTGACTGACTGATTGACAGTGATTGATTGAGTGATGGACTGACTGACTGACTGAGTGATTGAGTGATTGATTGACTGAGTGATGGACTGACTGACTGATTGACTGACAGTGACTGAGTGATTAACTGACTGAGTGACTGATTGATTGACTGACTGACTGATTGACAGTGATTGATTGAGTGATTGACTGACGGACTGACTGAGTGACTGACAGTGACTGAGTGAGTGACTGGCTGAATGAGTGAGTGATTGACTGACTGACGGATTGACCGAGTGATTGATTGACTGAATGATGGACTGACTGACTGAGTGATTGAGTGAGTGAGTGAGTGATTGATTGACTGACGGACTGACTGAGTGACTGACAGTGACTGACTGAGTGACTGAGTGATTGATTGACTGAGTGACACAGTGACTGAGTGATGGACTGGCTGACTGACAGACTGACTGAGTAAGTGACTGAGTGACTGAGTGACTGACTGAGTAACTGACTGAGTGATGGACTGATTGAGTAAGTGAGTGACTGACTGAGTAACTGACTGAGTGACTGAGTGAGTGATTGACTGAGTAACTGACTGAGTGACTGACTGACTGGCTGACTGGTTCAGATAAAGTGCATCTTTGTGCTCCATGTCCTTTAAACAATATGTAGCTCCTCTCTGAAGGCGAGTCCCTCAGGCCGGGTGCTCCTGCGAGGCGAGGCGGGTACAGAGTGAGATGTTTACTGAGCTAATGACTCCTCTCGTGTGGTTAATTAAGCTGCTTCATGGCCGTAGAGTATGATTAGGTCTAACTTGGTTCCATAAACCCAATCAGTCTTTCCAGGCCTGGTTCATACAGAGATCATTACTCAGGACAGAGAATGAGGTTCTCCCTTAAGTCTGTGTTCTCTGCAGGGCATTTACAGAGAACATTAGAGGTTGGAGGAACGTCCCAAGTGAGGCGCTGAGGCCTGGAAGGAGACGTGTTTAGCTCAGTGCGCTCCCCTCGCCTCGCTGTGGGACCACTCTGCGGTGAAACACCAACAACCTGCCAACAGGAGCTAACGGCTCTCAGCTAGAACGCTTAGAACCTGATGTGAGATCGATCACAAAGGGAATTCAGGCCAGCACTCCAGCCTGGTGATTCAAGGGTTCTTTAGCAAGGAAAAAGCTCTATAAAGAACCATGACCTCTCAAAGAACCCTGTGCTTGATTAAAGGGTTCTTTGCATTATGAAAGCATTCTCCAGATTGATGAAGAATGTGCTGTAGATGGTTCTATATAGAATCTTTTTAAAAATGATTCTATGTAGCACCAAGAAGTGTTCTTCTATTGTTACTATGTCAAGCATGTAACAATAGAAGAACCATTTTGGGTGCTATATTGAACCCATTCAAAAAGGTTCTATAAAGAACCATCTATAGCACATTCTCCATCAATCTGGAGAATGCTTTCATAATGCAAAGAACCCTTTAATCAAGCACAGGGTTCTTTGAGTGTTCATTGTTCTTTATAGAACATTTTATTTTACTAAAGAACCCTTGAAGAACAATCTTTTTTTAAGTGTAGCATACAGCTTTTAAACTAAACAAACAAGTAAATAAATAAATGAACAAACAAGAAAACAAACAAGTAAACCATCCGTAGGAGTGTAGCAGTGTAAGACTGTAGGAGTGTAGGAGTGTGGCAGTGTAGAAGCGTAGCAGTGTAGGCAAGTAGTAGTGTAGGGGTGTAGCAGTGTAGGAGTGTAGGGGTGTAGGAGTGTAGCAGTGAGGAGTGTAGGAGTGTAGCAGTGTAGGAGTGTAGGGGTGTAGCAGTGTAGGGGTGTAGCAGTGTAGGAGTGTGGCAGTGTAGAAGCGTAACAGTGTAGGCAAGTAGTAGTGTAGGGGTGTTACAGTGTAGGAGTGTAGGGGTGTAGGAGTGTAGCAGTGAGGAGTGTAGGAGTGTAGCAGTGTAGGAGTGTAGGGGTGTAGCAGTGTAGGAGTGTAGCAGTGTAGGAGTGTAGGGGTGTAGGAGTGTAGGGGTGTAGGAGTGTAGGGGTGTAGCAGTGAGGAGTGTAGGAGTGTAGCAGTGTAGCAGTGTAGGAGTGTAGCAGTGTAGGAGTGTAGCAGTGAGGAGTGTAGGAGTGTAGCAGTGTAGCAGTGTAGGAGTGTAGCAGTGTAGGAGTGTAGCAGTGAGGAGTGTAGGAGTGTAGCAGTGTAGGAGTGTAGTAATGTAGGAGTGTAGGGGTGTAGCAGTGTAGGAGTGTAGTAATGTAGGAGTGTAGGGGTGTAGCAGTGTAGGAGTGTAGGAGTGTAGGGGTGTAGCAGTGTAGGAGTGTAGGAGTGTAGCAGTGAGGAGTGTAGGGGTGTAGCAGTGTAGGAGTGTAGTAATGTAGGAGTGTAGGAGTGTAGCAGTGTAGGAGTGTAGGGGTGTAGGGGTGTAGCGGTGTAGTAGTGTAGGAGTGTAGCAGTGTAGGAGTGTAGAGGTGTAGCAGTGTAGGGGTGTAGGAGTGCAGTAATGTAGGAGTGTAGGAGTGTAGCGGTGTAGAATCATAGCAGTGTAAGCAAGAAGTAGTGTAGGAGTGTAGGGGTGTAGCAGTGTAGTAGTGTAGCAGTGTAGGGGTGTAGCAGTGTAGGGGTGTAGCAGTGTAGGAGTGTAGCAGTGTAAGAGTGTAAGAGTGTAGGAGTGTAGCAGTGTAGCAGTGTAGGAGTGTAGGAGTGTAGGGGTGTAGCAGTGTAGGAGTGTAGCAGTGTAGGAGTGTAGCAGTGTAGGAGTGTAGGAGTGTAGCAGTGTAGGAGTGTAGGGGTGTAGCAGTGTAGGGGTGTAGCAGTGTAGCAGTGTAGGAGTGTAGCAGTGTAGCAGTGTAGCAGTGTAGGAGTGTAGGAGTGTAGCAGTGTAGGGGTGTAGCAGTGTAGCAGTGTAGGAGTGTAGCAGGGTAGCAGTGTAGGAGTGTAGCAGTGTAGCAGTGTAGCAGTGTAGGGGTGTAGGGGTGTAGAAGTGTAGCAGTGTAGGAGTGTAGCAGTGTAGCAGTGTAGCAGTGTAGCAGTGTAGGGGTGTAGGGGTGTAGGGGTGTAGCAGTGTAGCAGTGTAGGAGTGTAGGGGTGTAGCAGTGTAGGAGTGTAGCAGTGTAGCAGTGTAGGGGTGTAGGGGTGTAGCAGTGTAGGGGTGTAGGGGTGTAGGGGTGTAGGAGTGTAGGAGTGTAGGGGTGTAGCAGTGTAGGAGTGTAGCGGTGTAGCAGTGTAGCAGTGTAGGAGTGTAGTAGAGCTGTTCCCATTCTGCAGATACAAGGTTTTTGTTCCGACAGCAGCGATATCTGAAGAGGTGTGTATATCATCAGCGCTTGTAGAGCCCTGATCAACTGCAAGCTTCATTGTAAACAGAGCCAAATTAGTCCTGTTTAACTGGATTTAGTGCGACTCAGTGGCCAAATATGAATTAAATGTCTTCATATTCAGGGTTTTAGTCGTATTTTTAAAAATGTAGCATGACTGGCTCTTTTTCTCTGTTCCAACTGATCATTAGGCTGGGAAAATCAAACATCGTGGTGTATCGCGTATCGTGAAAATGTCTCGCAGTATCGCGATATTATTCTGTTGCCATATCGCCCACCACTGATCCATAAACACTGTTTTTGCTAAAGAACCACTGACAAACTTCCTTTTTTAAGGGTGTAGTGCATGTTATTTTTTACAAAAACAAATAAACAAGCAAACAAACACAAAAATAAACATTTGAACCAATGAAACAAATAATGATGAATAAAAAATAAACATAAACAACAATAAACAAATGCATAAATAGGTGAATAAACAAACTTAGGCATGAAAGAGCAACAGGTGAGGCCTTGTTTATGTTTTAGAGCCAAACAAACAAACAAACAAGGTGAAGAACAACAAACAAACAACAAACAAAAACTAACTAAAGTGAGCCAGGACAGCTGGACAGCTGGCGAGGGTCTGTGTACTGAAGCTCCTGCAGACTGACAGCAGTTCTGGACTCAAACTGCAGTGACCATCATCACCGACCCCCGGGGCTGACCACTCACCTTCTTCAGTGTCCTCGGTTTGTCCTGCGGGGTTCGTGGCTTCGGTCTGGCTGTCCGGCTCTGTCGCTTTAACGCTCACCGCTGCGATCTTCCTCCTGGCCAGCGTGGTGGACACAGACCCCATGTGGCTCTGCAGATCGTCCAGAAGCCCGTCAACGACATGGGAGAAGCATGAGGAGGGAGCAGAGCCCGCTCTCACGGCCACTCTGCCCTGTTTACTGACCTTTCAATCTGCCTTTCAG
>NC_051216.1:6512273-6587273 GCF_015220715.1 Pygocentrus nattereri | reverse complement strand
CATTTTGAGGCTGCTGTAAGTGTGTTAAGTCAATTTCGAGTCTGTTCAGAACATGAGCTCATGTATTAAACATAAACTATATGTCCAAAAGTTTGTGGACACCTGCTCCTCCAGTGTTTCTTCTGAAGTGAAGGGTAATAATAGTGAGTGTGTGCTGCAGTAACAGTCTTTTTTAGTTTAAAAAAAAGCTTCTATATAGAACCATGAACACTCAAAGAACCCTTTACATGATCAAAGGGTTCTTCAGTTTGGTGTAAAATGTAGTGTAGATGGTTTTATTTATATATATATATATATATATATATATATATATATATATATATATATATATATATATATATGGCGTCTATAGCACCAGTGAGGGTTCTTCTACCATGACCAGCTTGACATTGTAACAATAGCAGAACCTTTTGTAGAGCCATTTTCAAAAAAGTTCTATATACAACCATATACAGCACATTCTCCATTAACGTGAAGAACCACTTCAGGAATCAAAGAACTCTTTCTGAGAAGGGTTTTATATAGCGCCTGAAAAGGTTCTTCTACCATGACCAGCTTGACATTGTAACAATAGCAGAACCCTTTTGGGTGCTATATAGAATGCATATGGCTTTTTGGGTATTCATAGTTCTACATAGAACCATTTTCTTTAATGAAGAACCATCTTTTAAGAGTGTCGCATGGAGCATTTCACACCAAACCACTCGGAATGAGCTGGATGTCTTTAAACAGATGAATTGCTGGAGAAAATTTGAGAAATCGGATGAGAAATTCCCATTTAACAGCAAGCGAATGGCCACAAGGTGTCACTAGCAGGAAAAGGACACACAAAAAAAAAACAAAAGAAATGATATTGCAGTTGAGACTGAGGGCAGTAAATGAAAATCCATGTGATGCTACAGTGGAAATTGGCATAAAACAGCAAAAAAACATGTTGCTGCCTGATTAAATCCCTTCACTCTGATTGGACGCCTTGCAGGGAAAACTAACAGATTTGAAAGTTTAAGGAAATGAATATTCACTCCTCTTTCTTTTTAAAATGATTAAGATCTCCAGACACAGAGCAAAGAATAAGAACAGAAGATACTGGGTGTGATTCCTTAACAGCCAGGGGATCAGGCCTCTTTTGGATCTGTAATCTCCACGCCGGGTCTGAGGTCAGGAAACAGCTAATGTACAGAACAATACCGAGTTAATTGTGTTGACTGACTGGATAAAGCACCGTGGTAAAGACTCTGACTCCCATCCCCACATACTCATGCTCTACGAAAGGACTCTGCATACTTGCACAAAGCAAGTAAACGTTTAACAGTAGATTTCTATATAAAGTACAGATGGTCAAATCAAAGCCATCTAAAAAACTCTGGGGAAGCACTGCAGGCTTTTATTACCGGCACCAATCAAGGAAGCGGAATAGCCATCCCTGTTCAGGCGTGACCCAAACCGTTCGCTTGTGTGCTGCTTTGTGGTTTGAAGTTCTTTAACTGTTCCAGGAAGCCCGGGTTCGGGCACGACGCCGGCCTCGCTGACTTCACCAGAGAAAACGCATCATCAAATGACTGGCCTTCCCTGGACATCAGGTATCCGGTAATGATGGAGACAGAACGAGAAACTCCAGCGTTGCAGTGAACCAACACCACACCTTTCTGTTTAACACAGGGAGAAAAAGAGTGTAGAGTTCATTTAGACAGACAGGCAGACAGACAGACAGACAGGCAGACAGACAGACAGACAGACAGACAGACAGACAGACAGAGAGAGAGAGATAAATAGACACATAGACAGACAGACAGACAGACAGACAGACAGACAGACATAGATAGATAGATAGATAGATAGATAGATAGATAGATAGATAGATAGATAGATGATAGACAGACAGACAGACAGACAGAGAGATAAATAGACAGGCAGACAGACAGACAGACAGACAGACAGACAGACAGACAGATAGATAGATAGATAGATAGATAGATAGATAGATAGATAGATAGATAGATGATAGACAGACAGACAGACAGATAGATAAATAGACAGACAGACAGACAGACAGACAGACAGACAGACAGACAGATAGATAGATAGATAGATAGATAGATAGATAGATGATAGACAGACAGACAGACAGACAGATAGATAAATAGACAGACAGACAGACAGACAGACAGACAGACAGACAGACAGACAGACAGATAGATAGATAGATAGATAGATAGATAGATAGATAGATAGATAGATAGATAGATAGATAGACAGATAGATAGATAGACAGATAGATAGATAGATAGATAGATAGATAGATAGATAGATAGATAGATAGATGATAGACAGACAGACAGACAGATAGATAAATAGACAGACAGATAGACAGACAGACAGACAGACAGACAGACAGACAGACAGACAGATAGATAGATAGATAGATAGATAGATAGATGATAGACAGACAGACAGACAGACAGATAGATAAATAGACAGACAGACAGACAGACAGACAGACAGACAGACAGACAGACAGACAGATAGATAGATAGATAGATAGATAGATAGATAGATAGATAGATAGATAGATAGATAGATAGATTGTTCCTGTCCCAACATTTTTGGAACATACTGCAGGCATCAATTTCCAAATGAGTGTATATTTACAAAAAACAACCCAGTTGATGAGATCAAACTTCCTGCCTTTGTACTGTTTTTGTTCAAAGACAGGTCAAAGCAGATTTATAAATCACTGACGTGGTGGTGGTGTGTTGGTGTGTGTTGTGCTGGTCTGAGTGGATCAGAGAAACAGATGGACTACAGTCTGTAACTGTAGAACTACAGAGTGCAGCTATACAGTAAGTGGAGCTGATAAGATGGACAGTGAGCGTAGAAACGAGGAGGTGGTCATGATGTTATGCCTGACCGGTGAGTGTTTGAGAGGACACTGACCATGAGGGTGTGGAAAACGTGCAAAAGTGAGCCAGAAACGTAGGGACTCATCTTTCCGGTGTGCTGGCGTATCGATTACAGCATGATAATATGCTTCAGCGTACTTCATGTAACAAATACTATGCTAATCACACACCAATGGCAAAATTACAAGTTGTAAGGCGAGAGAATGAAAGTTCACTGAGCTAAGGGGAACAAGCCACGGTTTGATTAATTGACCACCTCCCACACACAGCCCGGATCATGCGTTACACAGGGCGCTAGCCAGCAGGAGAGAGCATGCTCATTTTACAGGGAGCTGGAAACTTATTTCCAATAGCCATTGTCATCATAGACTCTTGCGAATTTGCATCATGTGACAGTGTCAAGTTAAGGGTGACTGGCGCTACTATTCAGTAAAGAGGTTGTATGACAAACAATGGCCTCGCAGTGATATGATCTTTCTACAACGCCGTGAATAATGCATGGAGAAAACTCGGCATTCATTATTTAAGCCGCGGGCGCCTCGTATAAGAGACGCTAGCCATTGGCTGACCGGCCAGTATCAGATAGGCCTGGCTCTACAATGCAACACTCAGGAAATTAGTTTGAGAACATTAAATAGCCTTCTAATAACGCCGGGAAAAACATGTCCCGGCACACGCAGGCAATATATATATAATATTTCTTATCATTAGACTGTTGTGAGAATGTTATGAGATTATTCTGAACATTTTTCTCTTTTTCTTTGTTTTTTTTATGTATTTATTACTCGTAATGTCTTAATGCACAGATAATGCTTGAAGAAAGTTTGATCATCAGGTAATGCAGTAAGACAAATTCACTTACAATAAGCAGAGCAATATAATATATGTGTATATACCATAAATTCACACACACACACACACACATATATATACATATCTATATAGTCTAACATTGAAGATTAATTTGTATTCAAAATTATTATTCAAGATTATTCGGATCAAAACCTTAAAAAGCTGTAACTTTACAGGATTCACCGTCCCATATTATATTTATTATACATATATTCTTAATTAGTAATAGAAGTTCACATAATCATATTTCTTGCAAGTAAATTTAAACCATTTTTATTGGTCTTTCCATCATTTAACACAACGCAGTATGTACATGTATATATATATATATATATATATATGTGTGTGTGTGTGTGTGTGTGTGTGGAAAGCGCCTGCGAGCCGCGGGCATGTCAGACAGTGTGTGTGTGTGTGTACATATATACATACACATACACATGTATGTATATATATATATATATATATATATATATATATATATATATATATATGTAAATATATGTGTGTGTGTGTGTATATATATATATATATATATATATATATATACACGTCTGTATGTATGTATATTTGTTTAATTTTTAATAAAAAACTTTACTTTTAATGTAAGTCAATGGAACCTGAATTTTTTCCAAGTCATTTTGGGCCGTTTCTTTTGGTCCACTCATCACTAGCACACTACATACAGGGAAACCGGTATTTTCAAAATGTGTCGAAAACTGAAAAACGACAGAAACGGAGATTCGAGGTTTTGTTCCAACAGCAGCGAAAAATGAAACATTTTCAACTTCACTGCAACTTTGCAGGTCACCAATTACCTCAGCCTTGGCTTTGTCTATGAACTGTGAGCACTCCTGGAGATATGAGATGATGTCAGTGTCTGGCTGGTCCAGTATGCTGAGTGTTTTATAGACGAACAGCTCCTGAAAAGCGTTCTCCACACCGTACGCCACATTCAGTATGTGTGTGACCTGAAACCGACAGAAAAGCCTTAATGAGGACTTGAACTTAGAGCACAGCGGCTGAAAAGGAGGCTTTGGCACAAAGAACATTGTGATACGTGAAAATATTGGTACCTTGTACTTCATCAAAGTGCCAAAATCATGGGCAGCATCTTGTGAGCCTAGAATAATGATGAATACAGCACATGGAGTAGATTAGTGTTAAAGTCTCCATCTGATCGTCCCTGAGCTTTCATGAAATCGACAAGAGTTACTTAAGTGTTTGTTGCTTAGCCACTTAAAAAACAAACAAAAGCCAAAGATATCATTGACCCACTTACCGACCAGTAGATAAGGTCTGATGTATCCCACTTGGAGGTCCCAGGTGTTGTCCTGCACGTACCCACAGGGTGTTTCGGACTGTCCTGTGTCCTCCACCACATGCACGGTCGATCCTTTCCACGTCTCGATAATCCGTCTCCCGCTCAGAGTCGTCACCCTGGTGCATTGTTTTCTCAAGTTGTTTTTGGAGAATGATTTGATTTCCTGTGCGAGCGACTGCATCACATGTGTGTGGCGGCTCCTCACCAAAGCAGAATAACGGCCCACGCAGTGTCCACTCAGGCCTGACCGCGGGCTGCTCGCTCTTAACTACTGCTCCTCTGCCCACAGCGATGGTCCTCTACTTTTCTATAGCCTCCTTCACAGCCTGAAAGCTGAGAAGGGTCATTATTACCTGCACACGATCACCTGAGGGGTTCAGAAGGATAGCGCCACCTGAAGCGAGGAACTGTAACAGCACATGATGAGATTGTATGTGTGTGTATCGTATGTGTGTGTATTGTATGTGTGTATATTGTGTGTGTGTGTGTATATTGTATGTGTGTGTGTGTGTGTATATTGTGTGTGTGTGTATTGGGTGTATATTGTGTGTGTGTATATTGTATGTTTGTGTATTGTGTGTGTGTGTATTGTATGTGTGTATATTGTGTGTGTGTGTGTGTATTGTATGTGTGTATATTGTGTGTGTATATTGTATGTGTGTGTGTATATTGTATGTATGTGTATTGTGTGTGTGTGTGTATTGTGTGTGTATATTGTGTGTGTGTATATTGTATGTGTGTATATTGTGTGTGTGGATGTGTGTGTATTGTATGTGTGTATATTGTAAGTGTGTATATTGTGTGTGTGGATTGTATGTGTGTGTGTATTGTGTGTGTGTATATTGTATTTGTGTGTATATTGTGTGTGTATATTGTGTGTGTGTGTGTGTGTGTGTGTGTGTGTGTGGTCTACTGGGAGCAGTGCTAGTTGAACAGTCTCACAGCAGCAGGAAGGAAGGACCTGCGATAGAACTTCTTCACACACTTGGCGTGAAGGAGCCAGTCAGTGAAGGAGAGCCGGTCAGTGAAGGAGAGCCGGTCAGTGAAGGAGAGCCGGTCAGTGAAGGAACTGCCCAGTGCTGTCAGTCTAAAGTCTCAAAATTCACCATCTAAGAAAACCAAGCTGCAAAAACAGCCTGTTTAGAAGTGAGATTTTTGTGATGTCACAAAAACAATTACTTGCAACCAACTATTCAACCTACAGCAATTTAGCCCCGCCCACTATCACTGAAGTTCTAAGGAGTGGTTCAGAGCTACTGGTGAGGCACAATACAGGACAGCCAATCAGAACAGAGGTCATTTACATATATCAGTCTTAAAGGCACAGTGATAAAACTAGTCTGTTTACTTCTTAAGGATAAAAAGAGGGATGAAATCGTAACATTAAAAATTAATGACAACGTTTGGTACATAAACTCATACAAACACTATAGGTGGACCTGAGGGGAAAAATAGAAGAAAAGTCAATATGAAAAATGTAAGGTATAAGCCCTTTAAATAACATATTGCTGTCATCGGAAGAATTTTTGACGTTTTTCAGTTTTGACGTTTCAGTTTTTAACATAATTTGAAAATACCTGTTGTCCTTTACACTGTGGGTAAATTTGATAACGAATGGACTAAAAGAAACAGCCCAAAATGACTTGGAAAACATTCTGGTTCCATTGACTTACATTGAAAATAAAGTATGTTTTTTCCTTCTCCTGTAAAGTTACAATTTTGGAGATATGAGGTTTTCTTCCGACAGCAGCGACATGCACTTCTTAAATAATTAAATCTTTCCTTGCATGTGCTGCATAAGTTCACATTTGCCCATTAATTCTGCTGGACAACAAGGTAATTATGGCTTTTTTACTTGCACAAACAAAGAGCAGAGGAAATACATGTGGCAGGATATTCACCTCAGGTTCTACTTTTAATAGCAAATTATTATTACTTATAACTTATTTGACTCTATTTTAATTATTGTTTCATTTAATTTTAATAATAATAGATATGTAAACATTCAGAGTGGTTTGGTGTGAAATGGTTGATTGTAGAGCCTCAGATGTCTTTACAGTGGTGGTGATAGGAACCAGACGTCACCATGACTACAACACATCTATAGCCAGGTTTATTTACTGTCCAAAACCACCAGTGAACCTACGCGTGTCTTCAAAGTTTTATAGGGAATGTTGATGATAAAACAGTGGAGTTTTTTGGGACTGCTTTGCCTTATAACACCCCACATGTATCTCTCCACCATTAATAGAAGTACACTGTAGCTCAGAGGTTGGTCTAAAATTCATCGTAGAACAGTGTCTCAGGTCTCAGGCAGTGCATTCGTAACCATTTCAATCATTTACTTACCATTTAATAATGCATTTAATAAATGTTGAAAAATCGGTGACGTTCCCCTTTAACACAGAACGTCGGACAACGGCGAGGCACAACTTCGGAAAAATTCGGACACACTCGGAAACCAAATCGGGAAGGTTCGGCAAAGACCGGACACGTTCGTAGGTGCTCCTCCCTGCAGCGCTGCTGTTGCAGGAAACTGGACAGGCAGGGCAACACCTAGAACCGAGCAGAGGGAGCGTTCAGCCCGGAGAATGGGCCGATCTGAACACTAAAGCACAAAAACACTCGCCGATCCGTCTCCTAACACTACAGAAAAACACTAACGGACGGAACGGAGGGTTTCATTTCAGCGCTGTTCGGTAGCTTTGAGTCGGCGCCATGTCGCGGGCAGTACTGCAGCCCAGCCAGCAGAAACTGGCCGAGAAACTCACCATCCTCAACGACCGGGGGGTCGGCATGTTAACCCGCATCTACAACATCAAAAAGGTGAGGAGGAGCGAATAAACAGCACCTACACTCGTTTTAGAACCGAGCCGAGGTCGAATTGTCCCAGAAAGATTCATTCAGCCGTTAAAAATAGCTTCTTGTTCGAATTTCCCCGGTCCTCCTTAAATGCTGCGGGAGTGACAATGTAGCGCCTCGGGCGCCTCACTGTAGCTGCTGCGGCATTTAAGGTGGAACGGGGGAATTCGAATAGGAAGCCGACTTCAGCTTCGTAATGCTAACGCTAGCGTGTCAGCTCACCAATACGGGCGAAAAAATACGCCCCAGGTCTGTGTTCACGGGTTTAAATGAGCTGGATTCGAGCGAATGTGTCTGTTTTCACTCTTCCTTTCGAAACAATCTTCGTTTATTGGAGACGTCGCCGTAAAAATGCCTAGCTGATGCTAACGTTAGCTGTCGCTAATGCTAACGCCGCGAACTGATTTGTAGGTCCAGCGTCGCGGTATTTGTGTTTGTTTGTTTGTTTGTTTGTTTTGCGTTTATTTTGCATTTTTTGTGTATTATCCAAGCGCTAAAACTGCTCATATGTTCCTTACAGATAATAATTGTAGCGTGTGTTCTTGGCTAATCTCTAGCTTCTCTCAGACAGACGGGGCAGTGAAGGCGTTTATTTATTTATTTGTTTGTTTATTTATTTATTTGTCTGTTACAGGAATATTTGTAATGAATTTGCTGTGATGTGTTTGCTTTCGCCTTATTTTAGTGAGGATCGAGATCTCCTCGCATTCCCGGTAATCTTAGCCATATGAGCCGATTGACGGTTTGTTGCTCAACGTTTGTACCGCATTGATTAGACTCGATTCAGGTTATTAATTATTATTATTATTATTATTATTATTATTATTATTATTATTATTATTATTATTATTCTCCCGGTTTTAGTGCATTGTTTAGACTCTTTGTATTTTATGTTAAAGCTCTTCTCCCCTCTAACATCACCCATCCTGTCTCAGCACTGAATCATTATTGTTAGGGGTGCACCGATACAGGAAAGGTGGGACGATATTTTTCCGATATTTTTATCTACGTTTTTGCCAGTGCCGATACTTAAACACCCATAAAATGTGGGAATCTGGACTATGTCTGCTTGGATTAGCATTGCAGAGTAGGGGTGGGCAAAATGACCGAAATATTATATCTCAGTTCTCAAAGACATTTTCACGATACACGATATGCGTCCTGATATTTAGTTTTTCTGACATTTAGTAACTTGGACCAAACAAGTAGAACCACATGCAAAATGCTGTAATATTAAAAATAGTTGTAAACTTACAACTGCAGTGATTTGTAGTCAATGGGCCTCGTTTACCAAGAAGAAATTTCCTCTCAAAACCCACAGTTTTTTTTAAAATGAAGATTCTGACTTTCACCGATGTTATTATTTTATTATTTATATTATTTATAATCCCTTGTTTTTGATTGAACAGCTTCGTTCTGCGTCCTTCTTTTAAAATTACACCAGAATTATCGTCGTAAATGTTTAGGAAAGCAAAGCTTACAACTTACTTCGTTTTTATGCATTTTGAAATGTGAAACACCCCCAGAGACACCTAAAAAATGGGGTACGTAACAGTTAACTGTCAGGTCTTGTACGCCATGAGTAAAGGGCATGAAATAGAATTAATACAAGAAGCGTTCAAGTTCTTGGCGATTCTGTTTGATGAGCAATATATTACGGATATAATTCACATCAGTGAGGTCAGATATATCAGAAAGGCGCTGCAGGTGAAGAGCAGCGGCACAGTGCACCGATCCAGATGATGCGTTGCCCAGCCCTGTTTTCAAGTACCAGCTAGATGCAGGGCCTGTTCAGCAATATGTTTGTGATTATTGTGGTTGTCATTTCATGCTGTCAGCTTATTAATGATCAGCCTGTCAGTGTTTTTCTCTCTGGGTTTGTGTTTCTGAAAGCAGTGGAAAAGCTAGATTTGAAACAATGCTGGCCTAATCCAGAGCGATGCCCTATCTGGTTGCTTGTTTATCCTAAACCTTTGAAAAAGATGGTTCTTTAAGGGTTCTTTAGTAATGAAAACGAGTCTGTATTGAGCCATGAACACTCAAAGAGCACTTTCCATGATTAGAGGATACTTTGCATTGTTAAAGGGTTCTTCGCGTTGGCGGAGAACGTTCTGTGTAGCATCAAAAGTGGTCTGCTATTATTACGATGTCAAGCCTGTAACAATTGCAGAACCTGTTTTGGTGCTGTTTAGAATCTTTTTCCAGAAAGGTTCTGTATAGAACCATATAAAACACTCCCCACCAATCAGAAGAACTCTTTAATGATGCAAAGAACCCTTGAATCAAGGAAAGTGGTCTTTGAGTGTTCATGGTTCTACACAGAGCCGTTGTCTTTGCTAAGGAGCCGTTGGAGAACCGTCTTTTTTAAGTGTGTACGTTATGATTTTTCCTATTTGTCTAGCCTCTCAAGTAGCGTTCAGGGTTGCATCGATATCAGATTTTTTCAGACTGAGTACATATTTTTATTAGTGCATGCCGACACCGCGCCTGATAGTTGCCGACACCGCGCCTGATAGTTGCCGACACCGCGCCTGATAGTTGCCGACACCGCGCCTGATAGTTGCCGACACCGCTCCTGATAGTTGCCGACACCGCACCTGATAGTTGCCGACACCGCGCCTGATAGTTGCCGACACCGCGCCTGATAGTTGCCGACACCGCGCCTGATAGTTGCCGACACCGCGCCTGATAGTTGCCGACACCGCGCCTGATAGTTGCCGACACCGCGCCTGATAGTTGCCGACACCGCGCCTGATTGTTGCCGACACCGCGCCTGATAGTTGCCGATACTTGATACTTGCCGATACCATACTTACCTACTTGGAGTGAAGTAGTTGGTGTAAATGAGTTCAGTGGATGGTAACAGTTAAATCAATACAGTCTAGCTGATTTTAAATTAAGCACATTAACTAGATATGCTACATTAGTTACCTTGGATCGATTCCCGCCGCAGTGGAGAAGAGTTCAGTTACTTGTCAGATAAGTGCTTCTGTACAGCCGTAAGTAAAGTATGTTTCATAGTTTTGATCCTCATGTATCTCTTTGAACAGCAGCAGCATAACAGCAACAGCGGGAATCTCTTCCGAGGCTAATGCATCCAAGGAGCTCCCGTTTGGAGTTTTACATCTGAAGTCTTTTTGGCGGGTTGAGCTGAAGCCGAACGTCCCCTAAATCTAGGCAGACACTGTGTGATTTTAGAAATCTTGTCTGAACGTTTGAATGGCCCATCATGGACAGAGAAAACCTACGATTTATATACTCACACTGTACGAAAACGCTCGGCCCGTTTGGAGTAAAGAGAGCAAAGAAAAACTGAGTAGCGCTGCTAACTGAACACTGAAGATAAAAGACGGTACACGATAGGACAACCCAGTCTGTCTCCAGCTAAAAGAAAAATCACCGTGTTGACATTTGTACCTCTCTGTATTCAATTAAACAGAGTAACGTCGTCATATACGGACTTTGGTAGGAAATGTGGACTTTTTCGCCTCCGTTTTTCTAGCCTTCGTGTCTCCATCTGGATCGGGGAAGCGGCTGTGATTGTGGGCTTAAATCACACAGTACGCCTTGGCGTATTCCCATAAGACTTAATGTTTAAAGTGACTAGTGACCTCTACGGTGTCGATAACTCTCCTTTATGTGAGGAGACCTTCATTCCCTGAGTCGTCTGGCACGTCACACGGTATCAGCTGGTATCGGGTGTTGGTATCGCTCCATTTTTATGAGTGCGAGTAAATACATGTGGTATCGGTCTCTAGATAGATAGATAGATACTTTATTGATCCCGAAGGAAGACATACGTAAATGTTTACTGGTAATGTCTGTATAAAGCCTGATTCGCCTGTGTTATGATGAAGTGTAGCACTTATTTATAGACCCTTCATTTATTTCATTCCCAGTCAAACGGCCACTAATTACCAGCTCAGTTTTCAGTAAAGGAAAAAAACAGGAAACACACGTTTCACTGAAAAATACACAAAGTCGCAGATATTTCAGTGTTTACTGGGTCTACTTTTCACCTTCATTCCAGCTTCCGTTCTTCTCAGGAGACTCACTTTCAGCTCCTCAGAGAACCTGCAGACACGCTTCCAAAGCTCAGTCTGAGAAGCTGGTGAGGTCTGGACTCTGGGGTGGTCAGTCCATTGTCCAGCTTCTTTGTTTGATGTGTCCGTCTCCTTTTCTCAGTGAGGTTCTTCTTGATCAGCTACACGTCCTTTCAGACCCACAGCGCTGAGTGGTCTTCTCACAGTGGAAGGATGGACAGAAACACCTGTGGATGTTTTCAGATCTGAAGCAGCTTGATGTTCTCCTCTCTCTCAGAGATGAAAGTTTAAGTGCTGTTTATCTGATTGGGGCAGTGTTGATGTCTGCCAGGTCTTCCAGGTGGTTGTTAGGAGCCACATTGTCTGTGGAGCTTTTAATCAGTTTTTGAAATCCATTTTTGGAAACTCCTGTTTCCTATTTTCCTTTGACTCTCTCCTTCTTTTATGCAAGTGCGTTATCTTATATCTCATCTTCTCAGAAATATCCCCTGAAGAATGAGTAACGTTTTTGAGTGGAAATTACACAAGTGGGCGGTCTCTGACTTTTGCACAGTGCTGCATGTGGATGTTCATTCAAATAGTGTCAACTAATTGGAAAACAGACCTGAGCCAAGTGGAAAAACAGATCCAGTATCTGGCCCAGAACCTGGTATTTGCTCTTGTCTGATGTCTTTTGTACAGTGATGCAGAATCTTTTAAGAGAAAATAAGAACCGATTATTCTTCCCACCCCAGTGTGGTTCTGCACAGCTGAAGGCCTCGGTTTAGCTAAGTACATCACTGTGAGAACCGTGTTTGTGTGGGTTCTAAGGCTGCTCTGACAATCTTGGCTCAGATGGAGCTTCACTGGACTCGGTCCAGTTCTCTGTATAGCGGAACGCCGATAAGTGGGGCAAGAGCTTCACCCTTTCACCTCAGACTTACTCTCGCTCTCTCTCTTCCTCCCGATTACCCTCACTCCTCCTCCCTCTCCCTCCCTCTCTCTGCCCCCTTCTCGCTTGCTGTCTTCCTCCCAATTACCCTCACTTATCCTCTCTCCCCTGGTCTTGCTCTCATCCTCCCTTCCTTCCGCTTGCTCCCTCCCTCTCCTCTTCTTGCTCTCTTCCTCTTTCCCTTACTCCCTACCTCCCCCCTCCCTTCTTTTTGCTCTCTTCCTCCTTCCCTTACCCCTTCCCTCCCTCCTTCTCTCCCTCCCACCCTCTGTCTTGCTGTATTCCTTCTAATTACCCTCAGTTGTCCTGTCTTTCTCGCTTTCTCTTCCTCTCCTTTCCATCTCTCTCTCCCTCCCTTCTCTCCCTCCTTCTCTCTTTCTCCCTCCCTCTCTCCCACCTCTACCTCCTTCCCTCCCTCCCTTTCTCCCTCCATCTTTCCGTCCCTTCATCTCTCTTGCTCTTTTTCTCCCAATTAGTCATCCTCTTTCTCTCTCTCTCTTCCTCTGTTACCCTCATTCATTCTCACTTATCTCTCTCTCTGTTTCCTCATCTCCTTATCAGTTACCTTCACTTGTCCTCACTTTTTTCTCTTTTTCTCCCTATATCTCCCTCTTTCTCTGATAAAGATTGGACTTGCCAATGTTGATTGTCGTTAAAAAAAACTCTAGTCCAGACTGAAGGCCACCGCTCATCGGACGAGCGGCATAGCGTATAACTGGGCAAAGGATGACTAAGGCTGGAAATGTGGGCAAAAAATATGACAGCAGTATAACCGTAATAAATATGACTCATCTGCGTTATGAAATTGTATACAGACAAATTGTGCGCCCCAGTTCATATTCAAAATGGCCCTTAAAAAATGTAACGTACAACTATATCGCCAAAAGTATTCGGTCGTCTGGCTTCACACGCATATGAACTTGAGTGACATCCCATTCTTAATCCATAGGGTTTAATATGATGTCGCCCACCCTTTGCAGCTATAACAGCTTCAGCTCTTCTGGGAAGGCTTTCCACAAGGGTTAGGAGTGTTTATGGGAATTTTTGACCGTTCTTCCAGAAGCTCATTTGTGAGGTCAGACACTGATGTTGGACGAGAAGGCCTGGCTCACAGTCTCCGCTCTAATTCATCCCAAAGGTGTTCTATGGGGTTGAGGTCAGGACTCTGTGCAGGCCAGTCAAGTTCTTCCACACCAAACTGGCTCATCCGTGTCTTTATGGACCTGCTTTGTGCACTGGTCCGCAGTCATGTTGGAACAGGAAGGGGCCGTCCAGTCCAGTGGCGGCGCTTTACACCAACCCATTCCATGAAGCTCTCTACGCTGTTCTTGAGCTGATCTGGAGGCCACATGAAGTTTGGAGGTCTGTAGTGATTGACTCTGCAGAAAGTCGGTGACCTCTGCGCACTATGCCCCTCAGCATCCGCTGACCGCTCTGTCATTTTACGTGGCCGAGCACTTCGTGGCTGAGCTGCTGTCGTTCCCAATCACTTCCATTTTGTTATAATCCCACTGACAGTTGACTGTGGAATATTTAGTAGTGAGGAAATTTCCCGACTGGACTTGCTGCACAGGTGGCGTCCGATCACGGTACCACGCTGGAATTCACTGAGCTCCTGAGAGCGACCCATTCTTTCACTAATGTCTGTAGAAGCAGTCTGCAGGCCTAGGGGCTCGGCTTTATACACCTGTGGCCATGGAAGTGATTGGAACACCTGAATTCAATGATTTGGATGAGTGAGTGAATAATTTTGGAAATACAGTGTATCTCAAAAGTCAAATCTTAATCTCAGAATCCAAACTCAAACCAGAAAATAATTATCAGAAAGGTAATCAGACATTTTATTGAGGGACTCTTTGGGAGTTTGTTTCAGCTAATGTCATCTCAGAAAAGCAAAACATCATGATGCATGTTCTGCAGGTCTTCAGGTGTAAACCAAACCGTGTAGTCCGCCCTTAGATCTGGCAGATGGGTCTAGATCAATAGTTCGTTGGCTGGACTGCGTTATTGATTGACATTGTGTAAAGATGCTTCTGAGTGTTTGATTGTTCCTCCAGACCTCATGCCTTTAACATTTAAGACATCCAGCCTGCTGGTGCACTCTTAGAAATACAGGCTCAAAAGTGATTCTTGCTTTGTGTAAAATAACCTGTTTAGAATTGATATTTTTGTGATGTCACAAAACCAGTGCATATACGTGCATCCCCCAATTTTGCCTCAGCAGCCAAGCCCCGCCCATTCACATAGACAGAAGGAGTGTTTTTAGCCCAGACTATTTATTTATTTACTTACTTATTTTAAATGAGGCACGCTACACAGCAGCCAATCAGAACAGAGCTAATTTACATATATCAGTCTTAAAGGCACAGTAGAAAACACAACCTGTTTAATTCTAAGGGATGTAAAGAGGATGGAAAACGGTCATGTGAACATTAATTACGATGTTTTTGGTACATCAGACCACAGAAACGTAATAAATCAAACATGAAAATGTAGGAAATGATGTCTTTAAATTATATAGAGGTTCTTTTAAGCTGTAAAAAAACTTCACACTAACATCAAAAATCCTTTGAAAGGTTCTGTATGGTTCCAGAAGAGGTTCTTCTATGGCATCACTCCCCAGAACCCGTTTTGGCACCTTTAAGTGTATCAGCAGTACTGAACACGTCTAATCTGTGTCCATTAATGATCCGACATAGCTTCGCCAAATCCAGGCTTGTAGTGCATTTTTGCCATGGCACATTTTTTTTTTCCCTCTCTTTCGTATCTCGGATGTGCTCTTCCACTAGAGTAGGCATTCGGCTGAGGGCTTCTGGCAGTCCTGTTGCTTAGCAACTGGTAGGCACTGACATCAGCGCAGTAAAATTTGTCTTTTTTTTCCTTTCTGATGTCTGTGAGCTGGAATTGTGACAAGGATTTTTATGGTTATGTTTAAAAAAAAAAAAACATTCCCAGCACAAAACTGCCAACCTCAAAAGGAATCATCTGTAACGATGCATTTGTGTCACGTTTAGAAGCGGTTCCTCGGTTCCCATCAGATGGGGATGCTGACTGCGTCTGTGTTTATGAACATGCGCATGTTTTGAAGTGTTACTCACCCGTTTTTAGGGGTGTTTTGTTTGTATAACAGATTGAAAATGAGTCACTTAACCTTTTAAATTCTTAAGGTCTGTTAGGTTCCTCAATTCTTTACTCTTATAATTACATTACCTAGACATTAACTTACATACTAGTAGCTGAATAATTTATAATAATAGTTCATAGGTATTGTAATGCATAGTCACTGAATAATTCATATTAGATACTCAATAGTTTGTAGTAGCGGCTGAGTAATTTATAGTATATGCTGAGTAACATGTGGTAGATACTGAATTCATAGTAGCCATGGGGATGGGTCATAGTAGCCACGGGATGGGTCATGGTAGCCATGAGATGGGTCATGGTAGCCATGGGATGGGTCGTAGTAGCCATAGGATGGTTCATAGTAGCCATAGGATGGTTCATAGTAGCCATAGGATGGTTCATAGTAGCCATAGGATGGTTTATAGTAGCCATGGGATGGGTCATAGTAGCCGCTGGACGGGTCGTGGTAGCCGCTGGACGGGTCGTGGTAGCCGCTGGACGGTTCGTGGTAGCCGCTGGACGGGTCGTGGTAGCCGCTGGATGGGTCGTGGTAGCCGCTGGACGGTTCGTGGTGGCCACTAATTGGTTCATTTTAAATACCAAATAATTCATGGTCACCATAGTCAATTCATGATATTTACACATTTTGGCTTCTGCTTCTCATCAGGTTTCATTTGATATTTGCTAGCATTCACTAAAGCTTATCCAACCAGCAGCAGTAATCAGTCAGTAATCGATAATTAATAATGCAGAGTTACAAATACAAATCTATCTGTTTTTAGATATCACTCAAGCCTTTTCATTGAATAACCTGATGAGTGAATAATTACTGAACACATTCTAGCAGTTACTGCACAAGCTGTAAGACTGAATCGTCTGTAGTAGTTACTGACTGATAAGTCGGCAGTGTGAGGAATTCCTGCGCTCTTGGTTTTTCCTCCTGATAAAAATGCTGCAGATCCATCAGCTGCTGGCCTTTCAGTGTGGCCTACATGTTTCACCCAGGACTCGGCACAATTAGGCTAGCCAGTGAAACTCGCAACAGGAAATGACAGCGGAGCTGAACCCTTTCTGGAAGCGGAGAGGCTCAGGAAGACGGCCCTTATCTCTAAAGCATGCCGGTTCCAAGAAAAGGCAAATGTTCAGCCAGTCATCAGAGGGCCTTTTCTAAAAGCGTGCCTTTTCCATTTTTTTTAGCTTTGTTTATTTATCAGATGTGTAATGACTGTTTATCCTCATCACAGACAGATTCGGTCTGATCTGATCTGATCTGTATGTGTAGATCTGAAAGGCAGAGGTCAGTTTATCCACTGAAGTTGATCCAAGGCCGAAAAGGTGCACAGGGATGTTTCACTTGGACTAACAGATTGCACATCTGGGGGGAAAAAGCAGCCGTACAAATCGACTGAGCCTCTTAATTGATATTCGCAGCACTTTCCTTTGCTGTAACCATTTTCAGCTCCACAGTTTAATGTGATAACACTGCAGAGAAGCCTGCTTGAATCAGGGAACATCATAACTGTTGTCCTTGGTATAGTTTGCTGATTCTTGCTGACGGTTTAATAAGTCACGCTTTAACAGCCTCCACATTACTTTATGTGAAGATAATAGGATGATTAAAGCTCGCTGTGTTAAATTACCTTGACGAGAAGCAATCGAAACATTCAGAACCTCTAACTCAACATAATCTTGCCCATGTCAGTTATTTAGACTTAGTTTTAATTCTGTTAATCCTTTCCCAGCTCTGTGTGTTCATGTACTGTCCCCTTAAAACGTACCACCGCGTGGGGCGTCACGTGACTCCGCCACGTCCAGTCACGACATGGACGCTAAGGCTCCGTTCACACGGCAGGTAAAAGTGGCCCGAATCTGATTTCCTCACCAAATCTGATTTTTCGTTTGACCGTTCAGATTATCTTTTAAATGTGATCTGTTTGCGACATCAGTCTGAGCAGAGCAGCTAAACTGACCGCTGAAGATCAGAGCTTCACGCGACTCATCCAGAGGTAAACAATCACGACTGCCAACGAACGCCAGTCGCTCAGCTTCATCTTCATCCGCATCACAGGAGCCATCATGATGCTCCGCTGACTGACAGCTGGGCTCATCACCCAGAATGCGCTTGAGCTCCTCGTAAAAGGGCGCGGTCACTTCATTGGTTCGTGACCTCGCGTTCTTTAAGCTTTGCTTTCAGACTTTTAGCTCTTCTTCGACGCTGCAGCCTCGTCCTTCTGCGGCCACGTTCGGACGTTTCTTTCAGAATCTCTTCAAACACAAGTGTTTTAGATGAGTCTCTAATAGTTTATCACCCCAGACAGTTTCAGAATCTCAGCAGAGCCAAATTGTCACGAATGTCGAGACGTAAAAGCCGCCTGAATTCCAATCAGGCCGTTCAGACTATTTGCATTAAAATATGCAAATTTACAGTACAAAGCTTGTCCGTTAATCGTTCGTTAATCGTAATCGAGGTAAAACATTCAATTATTAGTGATATTGATTTGAGGCCATATCGCCCAGCACTACTATAGACCAGTCGATTACTTAATAATCATTAACAGCAGGCCTACATACTGAAATACGGGCAGAACTGGTGTTCGTTTATAATAAGGATAATATTGCGCCGTTAGTGGGAAAGCTTCAGTGTTGGCTTGGATGAAGACCTGAAGGGACGGAACGCGTTGTTGAACATCTGTGTTTCCCTCATATGCCTCAGTGATTTGTGTCGAGCGTTAAAGTGCGTTTTCCCACGTTCGTGATGCACTACGTCTGACTGTACATGAAGAATGAATCGCAGGGCATGCTCTCGAAATTGCTTTTAATTTCTATTTTTGCTGATCTGCACAGAAATGAAGCGAATCAAACCAACTGATTGCACTGAATTATATATTTGTAATTAACTTGAATTCTCTGGCTTTAACCTCTTGTGCTCGTGGGTATATATATATATATATATATATCTGAATTTATGTGACCAAATTAATCAGTCCATGAAACTCCATGAAATAACTATTTATTTGTTTTTTGTAAAAGCTCCCCTCAAATGAACAGAAAATGTCTTTTATGATCTACACATATTGCTGAAAATCTCAGACGCTCTTTGTGTTATTCTCTAAAAGTGATGTTTCCAGAGCAGATCACTGAAGAGACGCCGTCTGTTTATAGTTTAGAGCCCAGATTTGGGGAAAAACGGGTCGACTTTCAGTAGAAAAACAAACTGAGTTCAGCTTCTTTTATTATAAGGGTTTAAAATGACATCACCGTCTATTAGACTGGAGAGAAGAGCTACAGCCTCACATGACGCCCAGCTTCTGAATGTAACTCATGAAATATGAAAGTTATTCGTGGTTCCAAGGCATTGAAGAGTCGGTTGAGCATTAAGATGGTTCATGTTGGCTTGTGAGGAACCAGCACCAACCTGCCCTTTTGCAAAACAGCCTCAGAGTGCTCAGGAGCTGAGATTGGTCAAGAGGCTTATAGCACTGAATTGAAGAAGGATTTGTGGTAATGTGTACGTTCACCTTTACGGTTAGTCATTTGGCAAATCTTTTATCCAGAGCTTCTGATGAACAAATGGCTTTTGTAGAAGCCAAAGAAGCAGAGTCTGAAAGGCTGCAAAGGCCTTGAGCAAAGAGTCTCTGACCTCAGGGACATCAGCCGTACCATGGCATGGTCTAGTTAACACGAATTAGCACAGATGTAGGCTGTAGATCTAGAGGAGAATTGCAGCTTAATTAGAAGTGACCCAGTGGTTCAGAAATTAAGTGTGTGTGCTTAAAAGTGTTGGATAACTAGGTATTGCCTGAAGAGGAGAGTCCTCAGGCCGCTACAGAAGGAGCGACCATGCAGTGAGGAAGTTCAAGCCCAGGAACAACGGGTACCAACAAATAAACACCAAGTTGTCAAGGGTCTAATCTGTTTTAGTCCTAACGGAGTGCGTTTACATCGCACTTAATTATCCCATCATGATCAGGTTTCTGAGGGTATCTGATTATTCGAAGGGTCATGTAAACATCATACTCCAGTCTAGAAATCTGATGAAGAAATCTGATGAAGAGGCTGAGTTTTAGCTCCGTAATCAGATTCCTCAGTGCACGTGACTCTTACTCTGATTTCTTTCATATTTCTCAGTCTGCACATGCACGAAAACAGACGGCGGTGCTACCAGCAGCGTTGCCGTGAGACACAGCACAACACTTTTGGAGCGAACACAAGACAAAAGATTTAAATATTCTTTATCTTATAGATGAAGATCTGTTCATATTATCAGATAAAGTTGTGCGATGTTAAAAAAAAAAAAAAAACCACCAAGAAATTTAAGTTTTATATTACGTTTATGTCACGTCTTCTTCTGTGAGTTTATTGGCTGGTTGTAAAGCAGAAATCTGATGACTGTCTGACTCAGTGAGACCCGGAGTTTCCCCGTTAACTGATTAGTCAACTGCGTGTAAACGTGTTGATCGGGTTACTGACAAAATCAGATTTTCTGCACTTACTGGATTATTAAGTTCATGTAAACACACTCGGAGATGCACATGCTCCTACATGTTGCACTTTAACACGAGCAAGAGCCCCAGTAAGAGTGTGTGAGTAAATCTAGTTGGAAGTGGAGTCTGAATAACCTGAAAAAGGGTTGGGCCAGCTCAGGTCATGAGCCCATGGTCAACCAGCTTGAGCTGTGTTCACATTACTATTCAGGTTTTTTGAGGTGATGGTTGAGCTACAGTAAGAATCCAAGTACATTCAAAACCATCGTTCACAGAAAGAGTCCGATGCCCGGCGTTTAAGGTGCCATTGTTTCCTGCTGTTAGTCTCTCACTTCCAGTTGAGCCCCCGTTTAATAAAGATGTAAATGAGGTGGTTGACAGCCCCACGTGGTTCCAACGTGGAGGTCGTTGGACTTGGGCGTACACTACATGGCGTTTAAACCTTGTGTGGTGTTGATGTGTTTGTTACTCGGTCGTCTGGTGGGCCCACCACATTATTGTTTATTTAAATCAATACAACCATAACAAATAATGTAAAAAAAACATGTTTAAAATATCACAAGTGTCCAGCGTAGAGTTCTCCTTTAGCAGCTGTAGCCAGTCAGCAGCCTGTCCATGTTGTTCACCCTCTCTCTCACACATACACACATAAAAAGCAGGCCATGTAGGAGGAGAACAGAGTGAAGGACACAGCACCTCCACACTTTTACTCCCCACGGGTTCAGCCCAACACCGAGTGTCATATAAATGTGTGGGGGGTGAACAAGGGTGAAAATGGGTTATTTTATGTTCTTCACAGAAAATGAACGAAGAGCAAGAATCTGAGGTGGGAATAATAATAAATTTTGGTGAACATCAAAAATGGGATCCACAGACCGCAACACCACACAACGGCTAAAATCTTAACAGAATCAGAATCAAGCTTTATTGGCCAGGTGTGCTGCACATGCAAGGAATTTGGTTTTGGTTACAGGAGCTCACAGAGCACGGTATCAGACAGACATTCACACGTAGGGAATAAGATCAAATAAATACAAAATAAAATAAAACCTGCATTCCTACCTGTCACACACACACACAGTCATACCTGTAAACCTTACATTGTGCAAAGTATGAGTATAAAGTGCTGAGTGCAGCAGCAGAGAAAGGGGTCAGTGAGGTGACAGTCAGATAGGCGGGGTACTATGGCAGGTAAGTGGGGTAACAGCCAGATAGGTGGGGTAATATGGCAGGTGAGTAAGATGCTAGAACAAACACTGGTTTGAGACGGCAGTTCCAGAGGATGGAGGTGAGCTTGATACTATATACGAGTTTAGATAGAAGTGCAGTTTGAAGCTGGAATATTGTTTTGTGTGATATTTTAACTGTTCAGAGAGTGATGGCTTGTGGGAAGAAGCTCCTTTGTAGCCTGGATATCCTGATCCTCATCTGGCTGAAGCGCCGGCCTGAGGGAAGGAGCTGGAACAGGTGGTGTCCGGGTGAGAGGGGTCTGTGGAGAACTTGTTTGCACACCTCCTGGTTCTAGAGGCATGCAGTTCCAGCACTGTAGGCAACTCAACCCCAGTTGTCCTCTCTGCAGACCTGATGATGCGCTGTTGTCTGTGGAGGTCATGCTTGGTAGCTGAGCTGCCGCACATGACGGACGTGGTGATGACGGATTCTATGATGGCTGTGTAGAACCGCACCATCAGCTACTGGGACAGGTTGAACTTCCTCAGCTGATGCAGGAAGTACATCCTCTGCTGGGCTCTCTTGATGATGGAGCTGATGGAGCTGATGTTGCTGTCCCACTTCAGGTCCGTGGTGATTGTTGCGCCCAGGAACTTGCAGGACTCCACTGCCACCACAGTTCTGTCCAGGATGGTGAGCGCTGGCAGGGCTGGAGGGCTCTTCCTGAAGTCCTCTGTCATCTCCACTGTTTTTGCTGTGTTCACCACCAGGTTATTGTGGCTGCTCCAAAAGACCACCTGATCAACCACTCGTCTGTAAGCAGGCTCGTCACCATCTCAGATGAGACCAATGACTGTAGTGTCGTCTGCATACTTCAAGATTTTGACTGAGGGGTCTGTGGAGGTACGGTCGTTCATGTACAGAGAGAAGAGCAATGGTGAGAGAACACAACCTTGTGGAGCGCCTGTACTGATGATCTGGGTGTTTGAGGTGAACTTTCCCAACCTCGCTTGCTGCTCTCTGCCAGTGAGGAAGTTGGTCCACTGGCAGGTGGGGCTTGGCATGCTGAGTTGGAGTAGTTTGTTGTGTAGCTGTTCTCGGTGGTTGTATTAAAGGCTGAGCTGATGTCCAAGAATAAAATTCTTGCATATGTTCCTGGGTGTTCAAGCTATTGAAGAATAAACTGGAGTCCCATGTTCACTGCGTCGTCCACCAACCTGTTTGCCCGGTATGCAAACTGCAGAGGGTCTAGCAGAGGATCTGTGATGTTCTTCAGATGGGAGAGCACCAATCTCATAAAGGATTTCATGACTACAGAGGTCAATCCAACGGGTCTATAGTCATTCACTCCTGTGATGGTTGCTTTCTTGAGAATTGGTACTGTCGTGGAATGTTTGGAGCAGGAAGGTACGACACACAGCTCCAGTGATTTATTAAAGTTATAAAAGTTTTGAGTAGTAATAATAGTAGTAGTGAGTAGTAGTGATAATATCAGAAGGCCTCGGATCACTTCAGAGTTCGATCGGAGGGCTAAAGATTCACTCGTTTCTACTCTCACACTACCACATCATCTGCCCCGTCAATCGGATCCGACCAAGCTTCCGACCTGTATCACTTGGATTGTGAAAATTTGTCGCAAGGGACAAATCAGGGGGTTAAAATTGGGCAAAGCATTGCGTAGTGTAGGCCCAGCTTAGCCTGTAATGTTTCTAACAGACGGTCAGGGGCACTAAAGAATTGTATTCATAACCATGAACCAACTGTGTTTGCACAACGGGGAATTAGACCTACACATTTGACCCATCTGTGCCGTGAAACACCCACATACATGCACACTAGTGAACACATGCACTAGGGGGCAGTGAGCACACCCGGAGCAGTGGGCGGCCCTATCCATGGCCCCTAGGGAGCAGGAAGGGGTTAGGTGCCTTGCTCAAGTGCACTTCAGTCACGTACTGTCGGCTCAGGGGATCGAACTGGCGACCTTCTGGTCACAAGTATGGTTCCCTCACCTCCAGCCCATGAGCCCAGTGAGACCTAGCCTTACAGTCATGTTTACAGTTTAAGGAAGATCATGTCAAGAGCCCAAAAGACGACCTAAGCTGGGAACGCCAGCAAAGGGGGGAATTGCAGCAGTCAACTCTGGAGATGACATAAACAAGATTAAACAAGAAGTTCAGCATCCTCTGCAGTATGAAAGGGTCATATTCTTCTGATGTGAACGAGGAATCTGCAGGATCTGCTGGTAGACATGATCTGAGAAATTAAGTTGATCATCTAGGATTAGGTCGTTAGCCATGCATAACGGGTGGAGGTGGGTGGACGGATGAAGGAGTCAATAGTGATAGAGAGGTTCAGTTTTTTGCGAATGCTTTGCAAATGGCTAGAATGGTCCTGTCTTCTCCAGATCCAGCTTCAGATCACAGGTCCATGGAGAGACTTCACCAAGAAAGATATGTGCGAGATGTTGGAGGTGGTTAGTGGAAAAAAGAATACAGCTGGGAGTCATCAGTGTAGCAGTGATGAGAGAAGCCATCACTAATCCGAATGTACACGTAGAACAGAAGCGGGCAGAGTACTGGCCCCTGAGGGACTCCCATAGTGAATCTGTGTGGGGCTAGAATCGATCTTGAGTATAGGCTGAGAACCATGGAGGAACAGTGCTATGGTTCCCCAAGTAGGAATGTGTTGAAATGAGCATCTGGTGGTTCGTATTGTCAAAGGCAGCCGTGAGATTAGGTAGGATGGTGACTGAAGAGCTTCTGTGATCAACAAGAACATGGTTTCAAGTGAGTCTCCTGGCCGAATGCAAATGTATCACAGTAACCAGTATTGTGATAATCGATGGGCAGGGATCTTCCTGAAGACTCCACAGTGCAGCAGCCTTGACTTCAATCTGTTCGTCACCCTCCAGTTCCTGTGTTCCTCCTCCAGGGGATGAACAATTCATGCAAGCCTGAAATTGTGGTCCCAACCCGGATATAATTAGACATAACCCAGTCAGGCTAGACAGCGAGTAAACCATAATTTCTAATGGTTGTGCATTTTAAGTTACTAATTAGTAATATAAGTTCAGATCTTTACATCTTTGGTAGACAAAAGTTTACAAACTATATAGCCTAATTAGAAGCACAAATTAAGTTTATATTCCATATTATTCCATCTTGTGAACCTTGCTGTAACAACCAGTGATTCCAGCATGGTAAATTAACCTCTTATTCTCCAGGGTATATTTTGGTTTGTCAATCTGAATTTACGTGACCAAATCGTGAGACAAATTATTCGGTAACTGCATGAAATAAATGTAAAGTATTTTATTTATAAATTTTGTAAAAGATTAACAGAACATGTGTTTTATGATCTCCACATATCACTATATGCTCACAATTTACTGCTGAAAGCCAAAAATCTGCGACGCTCTTAGTGTTGTTCTCTAAAAGTGATGTTTCCAGAGCAGATCACTGAAGAGACGCCGTCTGTTTATAGTTTAGAGCCCAGATTTGGGGAAAAACGGGTCGACTTTCAGTAGAAAAACAAAGTTCAGCTTCTTTTATTATAAGGGTTTAAAATGACGTCACCGTCTATTAGACTGGAGAGAAGAGCTACAGCCTCACACGACGCCCAGCTTCTGAATGGAGCTTATGGAATATGAACGTTATGAAGAACATGACGAAGCGCGGTTTGGAGCCACCAGCGGTTCCAAAGAGATTAAGAGGCTACAAAGTATAAAAGTAACATCTTGTTAAGTGTTGACATATTTCAAGCTCTAGTCCGCTACACTACATAGGCAGTAGGGCTGAAAGATGAATCATTTTTATACTGAAATCGCAATTTGAAATTTTCAAATTGCACAAGCTACGGTTTTAATTATAGTCCACAGAATTGAATAAAACCCGAGTTTACTGCTTGTAGATGAGTTGAACCAATCAGAAGCAACCGAACACCCTTGTGCGGTGAGATCTCGGCCACAACATACCCGAAAAAGTTGGTCTTCAGGGTAAAAAAAAAACAAAAACGTCAATTTGTAAAATGTATTTAAAAAAACAAAATGCTGGTCAGAAAAATCACATTTAGATATTTGGCCCAAATCGTTCAGGCCTAGGCTGAAGGAGGTTAGGAACGTGGCGGGACGTCACATTGGGGGAGCTTTAGAGCTTTTAACCCCTTCACATCTCAGGCTTGTTACATACCAAGGCTTATTGTTCAGTAACTACAGGGACATCAGTGCAGATCAGCTGAGCTGTTCTAAGGTTATGAAGGTGTTCAGTTACATCTTGGTTCCGTCGGAGGCCTCTGGCCATGTTGGGGGTTCAGGCTTTTCTGTGTTTCTTTATTGTCAAGCTGCTTTTGTTTTAGCGTAGAGAAGCAACCAGCATGCTTTGCTTGTCATTTATTACCTGGTACGTGATATCATTATTCCTCATTGCCTGATATGTCTTAACTTATAGTTATTTAATATTGTTTTCATAATCGGGCGGAAACGAACGAGTTTAAATGTGCTGGTGCCAAAGAATGAAAACGAACCAAAATTCCTAAACCATTTTTTTTTGTAAGGAATTTGATGCAGATCATGTCTGATTCTGTGCATGTGAGGTGCAATTTGTTACCTATGAGTCTTTAATTGAATTACATCTGTGTTTGTTTAGTTCTATTATTTCTCATAATGTTCTTAGTATTATTCTTTTTTTTTTTTCTCCCAGCTAATTTTTGGTCATTATTTTCTTTTTTCCGTTGTGACTATGTTCGGCCATGGTCCTGCATTGTTATTATTGATTTCCTTTACTTGCATGTCTTGGTTTCCTTTGACTTAATCACATTGCCTCCTGGTCTTTTTTCTCAAACACATGGACTGGAATCCTGGCTTGGACTGCAGTCTCCCTGATGGTGGAGGAGAGCTCTGCATGGGAGTGAGTGTTTAGCTCTGGGAACGAAAGCGTCTCGATCTCCACGCACAGTCTGACCCAAACGGCCCCTGCGTACCTCCTTCTTAGGCTGACCAAAACATACGGACGAAAAAAGCCATAAAGATTATCATTTAGTTCCCAAAGCTAATTTGTTTTGCCGTAGAAATGCATGGTAGAGATTGGAAAGTTGTGTTTTATGTGTAATTCTCTCTTTTTCTGTTACAATGCTTCCCCCAGCAAGGACAAGTTTGGAAGGTTTGCACAGCTTTTCCACCTTCCCCAAATCTCGTTCCCTCGTTCCCTCCCTCCCTCCCTATCCCCCTTTCCTGCTTTTCCTGCCAGTTTCATGTCCCATGATCTCTCTTCGTATGCAACTCACACAGCGCTCTGGTGGGAAGAAACGCCTGTTCCCAAACTGCCGTAGAATCAGGGAGACTTTTATTTGAAGTGTTTATTTACTTTGCTTTGTTTTGGTTTTGTTTACCTGTCCTTCATTTAAATGTGTAGGATTTTTTTTTTCCTTTGGCTGTTTTTCCACTGTATCTGGGATCTTTGTGGCACGTATCTTCACTGGTTAACACTAGTCGATATGCATGGACAGGATCTGTTTGGGTCTAGAAATCGGTGTTAAGATCAGCAGGGTAGGTGTAGTTAAGGCTATCACAAATGCATGGCTTCATTTCTCGTTTTGTTTGATTTTTATTGTTGATCATTCATTTGATTTGTCACCACATCTAATTTGCTGCAAATTTGGTTTAATCTGCATCAGCTCAGCAACCCAGAGCTTCCTTTTATAGGCAGAATTATAAACGGAACATTCATATCTAGATGGCTAAAGGTACTTCAGGTGTTAAAAAATAGGGCATTCACAGTGACCAGACCGAAGGTGGGTCGATTAAGACTGAACGGAAGGACTAGGCCGGGACAATTAAATACACAAGGCATCGATTTCTGTTTTTTGAACTATATTTTGTAGCTGAAATTTGCTTCTTACAGTCCAGAATTAAAGGGAGCTTGTGCAAGAAGCGCGAGCAGTGGAGTAGGGCCCGACTGATACCTATCGATTTTTAATGAGTTAAAGATTCCCAAAACAGGGAATATTGACCGATGTAACTTCATATTATTAGAATCCAGTAGTTTTAGTTGAACAGTGCTTACTGACCTATTCACCAATCGAATTATCAGCAGATAAAACTATATTTGTTTTTGTTGAAAGTAGCAACGCGATCCAGAATGTCGGAGGTTTCCTGAGGTTTATTATAGTACGTCTTTTATCGGTGGGATTTCCTGCAGTGTGAGCTTAGTATTAATTTTAGCGATTTTAGCGATCAAACAATCCGTATCGGTCTGTGGAGTTTTGGCTCAGGTTTGGGTTCGTGTGCAGGACCGGATGATGTTGCTTTCTTGTTGGGCTTAGCAGATGATTTAAAGCGCAAAGGCTGTTTCCCACGTAGATGATTAAAGGCCGTGCACACTGACCCAATATTCTCCAACAAACACCATTACTACAGCGTTGGCTGCTGGTTTTATCCAGTTCCAGAATAAGAACTGAAGAAGTGAAATCCAAAGAGAGACAACATTCTAGAACAGTGTGAATGAGGGAGGACATCCTAGAGCAGTGTACAGGAGGGAGAATGTTTACAGCAGTGTATATAGAACGTTCTAGAACACTGTAGAAAAGGTAGGTCATTTTAGAACAGTGTGAGTGAGAGATGCTATTCTAGAACAGTGTGAATGAGAGAGGCCATTCTGGAACGGTGAGAATGTTCTAGAGCGGTGGGAATAGAATGTTCTAGAGTAGTGTGAATAGTGGGACACCATTCCAGAACGGTGAATGAGGGAGATCATTCCAGAACAGTGAATGAGGGAGATCATTCCAGAACAGTGAATGAGGGAGATCATTCCAGAACGGTGAATGAGGGAGATCATTCCAGAACGGTGAATGAGGGAGATCATTCCAGAACAGTGAATGAGGGAGATCATTCCAGAACGGTGAATGAGGGAGATCATTCCAGAACAGTGAATGAGGGAGATCATTCCAGAACGGTGAATGAGGGAGATCATTCCAGAACGGTGAATGAGGGAGATCATTCCAGAACAGTGAATGAGGGAGATCGTTCCAGAACAGCGTAAATGAGGGAGATCGTTCCAGAACAGCGTAAATGAGGGAGATCGTTCCAGAACAGCGTAAATGAGGGGGATCGTTCCAGAACAGCGAGAATATGAGGGGGATCGTTCCAGGACAGTGCTAATATGAGGGAGATCATTCCAGGACAGCGAGAATATGAGGGAGATCATTCCAGGACAGCGAGAATATGAGGGAGATCATTCCAGGACAGCGAGAATATGAGGGAGATCATTCCAGGACAGCGAGAATATGAGGGAGATCATTCCAGGACAGCGAGAATATGAGGGAGATCATTCCAGGACAGCGCGAATATGAGGGAGATCATTCCAGGACAGCGAGAATATGAGGGAGATCATTCCAGGACAGCGAGAATATGAGGGAGATCATTCCAGGACAGCGAGAATATGAGGGAGATCATTCCAGGACAGCGCGAATATGAGGGAGATCATTCCAGGACAGCGCGAATATGAGGGAGATCATTCCAGGACAGCGCGAATATGAGGGAGATCATTCCAGAACAGCGCGAATATGAGGGAGATCATTCCAGAACAGCGCGAATATGAGGGAGATCATTCCAGAACAGCGCGAATATGAGGGAGATCATTCCAGAACAGCGCGAATATGAGGGAGATCATTCCAGAACAGCGCGAATATGAGGGAGATCATTCCAGGACAGCGAGAATGAGAGATTTGGGCATTTGTATGTCGATTTACTAACTCACAGAAATGAATAGAATTCAGTGATTGTGGCTCAGGAACATTCCACTCTTCTGGAGTTCAGTACATATCAAATATCAGTTAGAATGATTGGACAGATCGGAGCGTCTGTCCGATACAGAGAATTTACTTTAGACCGTTTACCGATACGGTTCCGAAATCATGCATTCCTAGAATTTTGGGTCGGTGTGCTCTGGGTTAAAGTTGTGGTGACGCTGAATGTCTAGTCAGGTTCAGATGCAGGTGCATGTCCAGAGTCATGTTGATCATGTGACCACCATAAACACACCGCCCTACCTCAGATGCACGCCTGCTGACCTGTTGCAGCCCCTCATCTCTGTAAGCCGCCCATCACTTACAGAGCAGCCGATCAGCCAGACGCACCGTCCAACCAGCTCAACACACATCCACTCTCTCTCTCTCCTTTTTCTTTCTCTCTCTCTCTCGCTCTGTCTCTTTGTATCCTTCTAACTCACTCTCTCTGTCTCACTCTCTCCATATCGCTCTCTATCTCTCTCTGTCTCTCTCCAGGAGTGAGTCTGCTGTCATACACTGCTGTTTCACTAACTGCCGTCCAACTTTATCTCGCTCTCTCTTATTCTCGCTCTCTCTCTTATTCTTCTCTCTCTCTCTCTCTCTCTCTCTCTCTCTCTCTCTCTCTCTCTCTCTCTCTCTCTTATTCTTCTCTCTCTCTCTCTCTCTCTCTTATTCTTCTCTCTCTCTCTCTCTCTCTCTTATTCTTCTCTCTCTCTCTCTCTCTCTCTCTCTCTCATTCTTCTTCTCTCTCTTATTCTCGCTCTCTCTCTCTTATTCTCGCTCTCTCTTATTCTTTTTCTCTCTCTCGCGCTCTGTCTTATTCTCTCTCTCTCTCTCTCTCTCTCTCTCTCTCTCTCTCTCTCTCTTATTCTCGCTCTCTCTCTCTTATTCTCGCTCTCTCTTATTCTCTCTCTCTCTCTCTCTCTCTCTCTCTCTTATTCTCGCTCTCTCTCTTATTCTTTTTCTCTCTCTCGCTCTCTCTTATTCTCGCTCTCTCTCTTATTCTTTTTCTCTCTCTCTTATTCTCGCTCTCTCTCTCATTCTTCTTCTCTCTCTCTCTCTCTCTCTCTTATTCTCGCTCTCTCTCTTATTCTTTTTCTCTCTCTCTTATTCTCGCTCTCTCTCTTATTTTTCGCTCTCTCTCTTCTTCTCGCTCTCTCTTCTTCTCGCTCTCTCTCTTCTTCTCGCTCTCTCTCTTCTTCTCGCTCTCTCTCTTATTCTTTTTCTCGCTCTCTCTTATTCTCGCTCTCTCTCTCTTATTCTCGCTCTCTCTCTCTTCTTCTCGCTCTCTCTCTCTCATTCTTCTTCTCGCTCTCTCTCTCTCTCTCTCTCGCTCTCTCTCTCTTATTCTCGCTCTCTCTTATTCTCTCTCTCTCTCTCTCTCTCTCTCTCTCTCTCTCTCTCTCTCTCTCTCTCTCTCTCTTATTCTCGCTCTCTCGCGCTCTCTCTCTTATTCTCGCTCTCTCTCTTATTTTTCTCTCTCTCGTGCTCTCTCTCTTCTTCTCGCTCTCTCTTCTTCTCGCTCTCTCTCTTCTTCTCGCTCTCTCTCTTATTCTCGCTCTCTCTCTCATTCTTCTCTCTCTCTCTCTCTTATTCTCGCTCTCTCTCTTATTCTTTTTCTCTCTCTCTTATTCTCGCTCTCTCTCTTATTCTTTTTCGCTCTCTCGCGCTCTCTCTCTTCTTCTCGCTCTCTCTTCTTCTCGCTCTCTCTTCTTCTCGCTCTCTCTCTTATTCTTTTTCTCGCTCTCTCTTATTCTCGCTCTCTCTCTCTTATTCTCGCTCTCTCTCTCATTCTTCTTCTCGCGCTCTCTCTCTTATTCTCGCTCTCTCTCTTATTCTCGCTCTCTCGCGCTCTCTCTCTTATTCTCACTCTCTCTTATTCTCGCTCTCTCTCTCTTATTCTCGCTCTCTCTCTTATTCTCGCTCTCTCGCGCTCTCTCTCTTATTCTCGCTCTCTCTCGCTCCCTCTCGCTCCCTCTCGCTCTCTCGCTTTCTTTTTCTCGCTCTCTCTTATTCTCTCTCTCTCTCTCTCTCTCTCTCTCTCTCTCTCTCTGTCTCTCTCTCTCTCTCTCTCTCTCTCTCTCTCTCTCTCTCGCTCTCGCTCTCTCTCTCGCTCTCGCTCTCTCTCTCTCTCACACACACACATTGCATTTTCTAGCTGTGACCAATTCCCTGCACTTTTTTGCCTCATCCTCTCACTTGTCTCTAACTGTTCTACTTGTTCCTACTCTGACCTCTGGAAGTCAATATCACACGTTTTATCATTTGAAGCCATTTGAAACAGTATTTTCAGCGTTTTTTCTCTTTCTTCTTTTCTCCTTCCTTCTCTCCAGGCATGTGGGGACCCCAAAGCAAAGCCCTCTTACCTGATCGACAAAAACCTGGAGTCGGCTGTGAAGTTCATTGTGAGGAAGTTTCCAGCCGTGGAAACGCGCAACAACAACGTAAGTTGATCCTCGCCAGCCAGAGGGAAGCTTAGCCTGTGTGGTCGAATTATGCATAATAATGGTGACTAATAGAACGATGTGCTTTGACGTTTATGTCTAGGAAGACAGTTTAGGTTTAGGGGTGTAACGATATACATGTATATCAGAATTCGAAGTGACGCAGCGGTATCGTGTTTTGACACACTTCCTGCAGAAATAACCAGTGCCTAAATGTTTACACAGTGCTCATGTGTGAGTTCCAGCAGCGTGGCTATAAATATGTTTTCCAGTTCGATGTGTTTTTTTATTTCTGAGGAAATTCCCGTTTGATTTTTGGTGTTGTGTACGTTAAACAGTCTTATAGAACAGTTAGTTCTGGCCACGCAAGCTGATTGGTTGAGAAGCGTTCTAACCGTGCTTTTATTTCACCATAACACACTGTATCACTCCGCTGAGATGACTGACAGCTGTAGGAGTCGCTCGAGCCATCTGAAGGTTTTTACTTCTTACTTTGCCGCAAACAGAAATCGGATACTGTTAAGACCACATCTGACCGACAGCCGATCTGGTCTGACTCTGAAGACGAGACGACACTAAATTCCCAAACTGTCGTCGCCACTGAGCAGCTTTTCAGTCGGCAGCTGTGACAGAAGATCAGCTGAACAACCTGGAATCAGCCAGAAATGAACCCAACACCATTCGCCAAACTAAACGGGCTGTAAGAAGCTTTACAGACCGGCTGGAACAAAACAACATTAATACTGATCTGGACAAACTGACCAAACTGAGCTGAACCTGATATTGGCTCAGTTTTACGGCTCAGTCTGATTTGGTCCGACTCTGAAGATCAGACACGTCTGGCGAATGGTGTTGGGTTCATTTCTGGCTGATTCCAGGTTGTTCAGCTGTTCTTCTGTCAGAGCTGCCGACTGAAAAGCTGCTCAGTGGAGACGACAGTTTGGGAATTTAGCGTAAGGAGCTGGAGAACGAGCTGCCGGCTGAGCAGCGAGTGGGCGGAGCTCGTTACTCTGACGTAGCAGCGAGCTGCTCGTTAAGGAGCTCTAATTAGGAGGAAGGAACTGAACATTAAAACATATTAAAGCCGCGTTCACGGCCAGTTTATTCATTTCTTACTGTATTTATTTAACTGCTGTATTAAAGCAGTAGAGACACTCGAGGAGGGAGTTATCACTATAACATCACGGCTGTGATGATCTACGGCCACCAGATCACAGCCGGGATGTTATTTAAAGACAACACTCCCTCTCGGGCTCCACTGCTTACTCATACACTACTCAGACAGGTGTGGCTCAGATGAAGAAAAGTCCGACACATTTTTTATGCTTTCTTTGCTGCTCTCTAACAAAATAAGCCACAAAACTCATAACCTGTAGAAAAACAGGTTATTGGACAGAAGACTTGAGGAGGTTTTAAGATCCGCCCACTAAGCCTGTCGAATTTTCCCTGAATATTTCTCAAATATTCAAAAAATAATAATTTATCCTAGAACCTGCAGCAGAGGCTGTGAACGTGGGAATGGACATTTTCTAGATTCAGTAAATACTCTGTCAAGGTTTATTCGGCTGCGAAGTCTTCCATTGATTCTTAGTTATGTTAGCCTCGTAGCTCCAGTGCAAAATGAAAGAAACAAACTTAAGACGCCAAACATGTCTTGGCGAATCAACTACATAAATACATTAATGATGAAAGTAGTTTGATGATCTGAAACATTAAAGTGGAAAAAATATGGAAAAAAAACAAAGATATTGGGAAGGGAGCAAGTACTTTTTCACAGCACTGTGTCGATAATACACTCACCGGCCACTTTATTAGGTACAGTTCAGCTGCTTGTTAACACAAACAGCTAATCAGCCAATCACACAGCCGCAACTCAGTGCCTTTAGGCATGTAGAGGTGGTCAAGACCACTTGCTGAAGTGCAGGCCGAGCATCAGAACGGGGAAGAAAGGGGATTTAAGGGGCTTTGAACGTGGCGTGGTTGTTGGTGCCAGACGGGCTGGTCTGAGTATTTCAGAAACTGCTGATCTGCTGGGATTTTCACACACAACCATCTCTAGGGTTTACAGAGAACGGTCAGAAAAAGAGGAAATATCCAGTGAGCGGTCAGTTGTGTGGATGAAAACGCCTTGTTGATGTGAGAGGTCAGAGGAGAATGGGCAAACTGGTTCCAGATGATAGAAAGGCAACAGGAACTCAAATAACCAACCAGAATCTCTGAGGAACGTTTCCAACACCTTGTTGAAAGTGTGGCACGAAGATTTAAGACAGTTCTGAAGGCAAAAGGGGGTCCAGCCTTTTACTAGCACCTAATGTACCTAATAAAGTGGCCAGTGAGTGTACACTGTACATACAGAGGCATTTGACTCTTTCTTTGCAGCAGTGGCTGCCTTGCAAACATGCTTCCAGTAAGGCATTTTAACTCGGAGTTTGGAAGTTTGGAAGCTCTTTGAGATGTGGATTTATAACTGCTTCAGATTCCCATCTGTGCTCCATGTGTGATAAGACACTTCTAACACACTTTGCCAGTGCTGCGTTTATGCTACTCCATCCTTTACGCTCCATAATATCACTCTCTCTGTAAATTGAATGCGTATCAGAATCTGAATCACTTTCATTTGCCACTTTAATTTAAATGTATGCAAAAGTTTCCCTGTTCAAATTCCACGTTTTATTGATTTTCTTAATGAAAATGAGTTAACATGTTCTACAGAGAAGAAGCTTCTGCACTGTCTAATACACAGTTACTGTTTTCTCAGCAAAGGTTATGGCACATTTTCTGTTTAATGTTTAATTAATATGTTAAATTCAGCAAATAACCAGAAATTGTATATTGAAAATGTGGAGAAAAGTGCCATATTAGGTCAGGTCGCATTAATTGAGCCCGCTGGGGAGCATGAATCAACACATTTTCACTACGAAAATCAACAAAACTGAATCATTTCTTCAGCAAAACGCACTTAACAGACCAGATAACTGTACAGACTATAGCAGGTATTATAGGCTGTAATTAGGCAATAAAATAAATGAAATTAAATAGAATAAGAAAGTAGATATTAAAGTTCCCGTGTGTAAGAAGCTACAAGAGACGAATATGTGAATATGTAGAGATGGGCAGGGTCTGAGGAAACTACTATTTACAGTATAAAACAGCATTATATGCAACTTAATAATAATAATTAATATTATTATTACATATCTACAGTTGTTCATTAACCATTCAAATGATCGGATGTCGTTAGTAATACTCAGAAATATTTTATACCAACAAAATCTGAGCTGATCTCTGCAGCTAAAGAGTGGCGGAGCTGCCTGTTATGAGCGAACACCTTTGGCAAATATTGATATTTAAATTAAAGCCTAACTTGTTCTGATCAGAACACGCCTTGTAGTCTCTGTATCAGTCGAGTTTTGTGAGTATTATGGGTAATTTTTTTCTTTCTGTTTTTCTTTCTTTTTGACGGTTTGCCTGGTCCATCTCGGTTAAAAACGTGGGCAAGGCCATCTGCTGGATCCCGGCCTGAGCTCCGAGATGGACGAGATATTTTAGGGTTACCATGGAGCTCAGACTTTGCTGGCAGACTCACTATAAAACGTCATTGTTTATGGACTTGAAATCTTTCATAGAGGCGTTGTAGGAAGCTCTTTTTCTACCTTTTGCAGCTGTGATCATTATCGTATCACAAATCTGAAGAACAGATAGTGTAATATTAAATTTAGTCTTTTAGTCCTGCTTAGTTGTGAATAAGAGGGTGAGAATTACGTGTAATAAACTCAGTGAATGCTGTTAGATGTTCATCCAAAAGTAGAACAGAATCTCATCACTTTAGACCAGTTAGTGCTTATTTTGTACAAAATATGCAGCACTGAGTGAAAGTTTTAGACATCTAAGCACATTTTAAACAGTTGACCTCAGCAGTGAGTTTATCACAATATACATTAGAATAAAGTCGTATTCATAATTCAAATAAACAGAAAAACAATAAACAGTAACAAGAATTTCTCGGGTCCATATTTTTCCTGGACACCTTCACAGCCGCCACAGAGACTCGTTAATATCATCAATTACATCATGAGCTCAATTTACTGAGCACTGATTGGTCAAACCAGGAGCTGCTTTTTAACTACATATAATACTGGACTTCCTCGAGGAGAGACTTGGAGAGGGGTCAACAAACACACTAACATCCAGAAAATCACTGTTTATTATATATATATGTATAATTGACTAATATTCTATACATTTTGTTTCTTCAAATATTAACACTTTTCTCAGCAAATAAACACAAACGACACAAATAAATATATTTTATAAATTGTGTGCCTAAGACTTTCGCACAGCACTCTATGTATTAAATTGAATGGTTTGTCGTGAATAGGGTCTTCAAGAGCACCTAAAATGTGTTAGGCCAGAAACATCACACTAGTACGCCAGCATGAATGTTTGAGCTACACGGTTGTTATGTACTAAAATGACACGGCTCAATTTGTAATGCAAACACAAGCTGCTTTCTGAGTATTGCTGCAAGGGGCGCCATAGCAGAAGCCAAGCGTGGTCAAGCTGTTTTGTGCTACAAGCATGCTTTCATCTGGTCAACTGTCAGGGTAAACCAACAGTTCCACGAGTCTCCAGCAGAGCTGGCTCGCTTGTCTTACCATATACAGTACCGTGCAAAAGTTTTAGGCACCTGAGAATTGAAAAGCCATTTTTATGGTCAGTAAGCCAGATCAGGGGTCGCAACCCAAATGTTAAAAATGAGACATTTTGTCCTTTCAGCAAAAATCAAACCACCTTGGGAGCCAAATTTTATGCCCATTTTACCATCTTGGCTGTAAATATGTCTCATTATGTGCCGATGTGCTGCACGATATTAGCCAAAAACTTGCTTGGCTCTGCTTTAAGCTTTAGCTCATCTAAAGCCGCTTTTCTCGCATCTCCAGCAGGAAACAAAAGTAGAACGGTTTCTTGTAAAATGTCTCAGCATTCGATTTTTTTCCATGGCTGATGTCGCTTGTTATTCACCAGCTTCTTGTTGGAATTTTCTCATTCCACCTTAAATGGCACCTAACGCACCACGATGCAACTGCTGCGCCATTTAAGGTGGAACAGGAAAGTTTGAACAAGAAGCCGGCGAATGAGAAGCGACTTAAGCTTCGCTTTTTAGTGTTCGAGTGTATCAGGAAACCAGCTGGAGTGATTATAAATGTATGAGTTAATTTGTCTCCAAATGATCAACGTCAATCTTAAATCTTTCTCTTTGACTTTTAGTTAGCTACTGGCTAGGTGAGGCTTTTCTGATTTTAAGGGTTAAAGGGTGAATCAGCAGTTCTACATTAACTCCAGCGTTTAAGACCATTTACTGTTAAACTGTGTTGAAGGATCAGCAGAGCTTTATTTTACTGTAGAGGAGGATTATTTTATTATTACCTACTGATCTGATTCAGCTGTGGAGTCGCAACAGGGCAGCAAAAGACCTCTAAGTCAGAAGAACCGGCTCAGGCTCATTTATATTCACTTTATGTATAAAAAAGAACACGTCCGTTTCATACGGTGTAACCGCCACTGCCCACATACTTCAGTGTGTCCTTTATGTTGGAATGGGTGTAAAGCAGCCTAGAGTCAAAGTTTCTCACAGCGGCCAATGTGGCGATGGTGGTGGAGGGCGTTATAATGTACTGACCACGACAGAGACGAAAGATGCACCAGTTTAGACTGTGGTGTCTGTGAGGCCATTAAATACTTTGTGGATGGAGAATTATGGCTAACTGATTGCAAAGATTAGTTAAATTCCCAAGTTCACAAGCGCAAATTCCACCCGGAAACCTTAAGCTGCAAGCCAATAGCAAGTTAAGAGTGGTGTTCCGTGAGGGACCCTTTGGCCCAGTCCCATTTCACCCCTTGACCTATCACTTAAGCCTTACCCCACCGTTTTACACTTTCAGACCTAGGGGTAGGGTGTCCTGATTTTTGGTGAGATACAGGGGTAGGATGTCCCGATTTTTGGAGAGATAGAGGGGTGGGCTGTCCCGATTCTTGTTGAGAGAGGGTAGACTGTTCCGATTCTTGTTGAGATAGAGGGGTAGGCTGTCCCGATTCTTGTTGAGAGAGAGGGGTAGGCTGTCCCGATTCTTGTTGAGAGAGAGGGGTAGGCTCTCCCGATTCTTGTTGAGAGAGAGAGAGGGGTAGGCTCTCCCGATTCTTGTTGAGATAGAGGGGTAGGATGTACCGACTCTTGTTGAGATAGAGGGGTAGGATGTACCGACTCTTGTTGAGAGAGAGGGGTAGGATGTCCCGACTCTTGTTGAGAGAGAGGGGTAGGCTGTCCCGATTCTTGTTGAGAGAGAGAGAGAGGGGTAGGCTCTCCCGATTCTTGTTGAGATAGAGGGGTAGGATGTACCGACTCTTGTTGAGAGAGAGGGGTAGGATGTCCCGACTCTTGTTGAGAGAGAGGGGTAGGCTGTCCCGATTCTTGTTGAGAGAGAGGGGTAGGCTCTCCCGATTCTTGTTGAGAGAGAGAGAGGGGTAGGCTCTCCCGATTCTTGTTGAGAGAGAGAGAGGGGTAGGCTCTCCCGATTCTTGTTGAGAGAGAGGGGTAGGATGTCCCGACTCTTGTTGAGAGAGAGGGGTAGGCTGTCCCGATTCTTGTTGAGAGAGAGGGGTAGGCTTTCCCGACTCTTGTTGAGAGAGAGGGGTAGGCTCTCCCGATTCTTGTTGAGAGAGAGGGGTAGGGTGAAGTGTTGGGGTTACATTACCCTCCAAACTGAGATTTTTCAGACTCACTCCAGACAGAGTGTTAAGCAAGACGGCTGCGCAAGCGACCAAAGAAACTGCAAATGTGAATTTCTTGATTAAAAAATTGTTAACCATCGTATTCTCTTACTTTAAGGTTGTTTCAGTGTATTATGGTCGTTTTCGTCACAACAGGCATAAAAAATCACTGGCCTTATGCTGCTTTGAACAAGAATCTGGAGAATATCTGACTTCAGCTTCGTATCACTAAGGAATTAGGGGGGGGGGGGGGGGGGGGGGTGATAATAAATAATTGCCCCCCTCTTTGAAGGCGTATGATCCCTAAATGTAACTAAAGCCCAGCAATGAGGAGCTGAACTTTCCCCTCCTCTGCTGTCCCTGCAGACGGGCAGGGTCGCCCACAGAGCAGCGCTGGTAGCTGTTAATGAAGTGATGCTCTTTTTATTTGAGGGTCTCATTTCAGAGGGAAGATCTCAACCACTGCCCCTTCTAACTCAGTTCCAAGAGGCAAGATGACCCTCAAAAAACAAGGGGTAGGGGTGAAAATAAGAAATGGGACTGGTCCTTTCTCTGCACCGCGAAATGATCTGTTCCATCCAGGGTTTGTAACTAGCAGTATCATAACTCCTGAGCCCCAGTCAGCTATGCGTTTGAGGTGTTTGAACTGTGAGTGAGAGGTGAGTCAAGACCGGCTGTCAAGTAAAAGTAGAGGGAATAAAAAATAAAAATAAAAAACACACAATTAGATGAATTGAAGGAAACGAGACTCATCCCTGCAGTATTGTTGCTCCAGTTAAGAGATTCAGCACAAAGCCTTCCTAGTTTTTCTTTTTTCTCTTCTCCTAACTGCAAAATCACAGCTGAAGTTGAACTGCCACAGCACAAATTATTCAACGTCACTGACTTTCCCCACCGAGTGCAAATGACTCAATACAGGCTGTATAAACGACCACAGGGGGCGCCATACAGCACTAGGTGGAACAAACTGGTACTACTGTCTGTTCAAAATACATGAAAAGAAGCTCAATCCTCTGCCTTTGGAAGTTTTTGTTGCTTCTTTTTTCCCATTGTTGTACCAAACCTGTACCGAACCGTAACATCCAAACCTCTTTGTGAACCGAATCAGGAATTCTGTTTACCGTTACACCCCTAACAGCTAGCATTCACTGTCAGAGGTTTATCTAGAACTTCCAGAAGAATTAGAGTAGGTCAACCACTAAAAGGGCCACATTATTATATTATTAATATAGACACTGAATACATTGAATACTTATTCAAAAATTATTCTAAATAATATTTTTTTTTTTTTGCCAATTTGCTCAAACTAGACACCAGGCGTCTTTTCTTTTTTGTGTAAACGCTGGTCCATAAATTGTTGCTGCAGTGCATGCTGGGGACTGTAGTGCGTCTCAGCTTGACTTGGCCTTGTGTCTGACCCATAGGACCTAGAGTGACCCTTTTTTCTTTATTGAAAATCAAAGTGTGGTTAGTTGAATCCTGTCACTTCCTTATTGTGTTGGTGGTTAATCAGACACATCAGGCCTTCAGGTCAGGTTGCACATTAGACTTCCAGTCCTGCTAACCTTCTCTGAAGGCCCTGAGCTTTCCCCATTACTAGATTAACAGAGTAGAACCTGAAGGAAATCATACATTATACAGCGATTCTGGCCACGCAAACTGATTATATCACTCCGCTGAGACGCTGTTGCTAAGCAACGACTCTGACAGCTGTAGGAGACGCTCAAACCATTTGAACGTTTTTACTTCTTACTTTGCCGCAAACAGAAAACGGACACTGTTAAGATCACATCTGACCGACAGCCGATTTGGTCCGACTCTGAAGACGAGACGACACTAAATTCCCAAACTGTCGTCACCACTGAGCAGCTTTTCAGTCGGCAGCTGTGACAGAAGATCAGCTGAACAACCTGGAATCAGCCAGAAATGAACCCAACACCATTCGCCAAACTAAACGGGCTGTAAGAAGCTTTACAGACCGGCTGGAACAAAACAACATCAATACTGATCTGGACAAACTGACCAAACTGAGCTGAACCTGATATTGGCTCAGTTTTACGGCTCAGTCTGATTTGGTCCGACTCTGAAGATCAGACACGTCTGGCGAATGGTGTTGGGTTCATTTCTGGCTGATTCCAGGTTGTTCAGCTGTTCTTCTGTCACAGCTGCCGACTGAAAAGCTGCTCAGTGGTGACGACAGTTTGGGAATTTAGTGTAAGGAGCTGGAGAACGAACTGCCGGCTGAGCAGCGAGTGGGCGGAGCTCGTTACTCTGACGTAGCATCGAGCTGCTCGTTAAGGAGCTATAATTAGGAGGAAGGAACTGAACATTAAAACATATTAAACGCCGCGTTTCATGGCCAGTTTATTCATTTCTTACTGTATTTATTTAACTGCTGTATTAAAGCAGTAGAGACACTCGAGGAGGGAGTTATCACCAGTAACATCACGGCTGTGATGATCTACGGCCACCAGATCACAGCCGGGATGTTTTTAAAGATAACACTCCCTCTCGGGCTCCACTGCTTAAATATAGCTTAGTTCATGTTTTGCGATGTTCAAAACGGATCCTAATGCAAAGAGTCGGAGTCAGTAAGTGTGTGGAAACAGGGAGGGAGAGGAATGTGGGCGTGACTCTCTCTCTCTCTCTCTCTCTCTCTCTCTCTCTCTCTCTCTCTCTCTCTCTCTCTCTCTCTCTCTGTCTCTCTCTCTCTCTCTCTCTGCCTCTCTCTCTGTCTCTCGCTCTCTCTCTCTCTCTGTCCAACATTCCAACAGAAGGCTGGATTCTGCCATGGGCTTCCGAGTGTTACTGTCAAAACATGATAAACGCTGCTGTAGCCGTTTGAATGACTTTGTATTCCAGGCCAACTGCTGTCACACAAGGAGACACGTTTAGTTTAGTCTGAGGTTTTTCTTCATGTGCATTAATTGGAATTTAGAAGTAACGCTCATTTTTTCTGTTGCTCATTTGTGTTCTGACGTACATGCGCTCGATATTGGCAGTGTGTCTGTCTGTGTGTGAGATTTTTATTTCCTTGTGTTCCTCTCTGTAATAACTGATCACCATTCTCGTCTTTTAAAGTGTTTGTTGTATTTTTCAGATGCTGCTTTTTTAGCTTTAACTTCTGCCCTCTCAGCTCTTTTTCTGTCAAAAGACGTTTAACTGCTTCTTGGAATGATGTCGAGCTGCGTCATGTTGAACTGTGTTTTTGAGTTTCTTTTTGTGTTGGTTTATATATATTTTTTCTTTTTTGTGTTCTGCATTTTTTTTGCATGCTTAACATGGCTATTTTCTGGATTGTTCTTTTGGTAAGTTCGGACCCCGTCCGGGGTCCCATTTGCTTTGTTTGAGGCTTGCACATATTTCTATGTAGCTTTAACCCTTTCTGTTACATTCACATACATGTATATTCTTACGGAGCTAATCTGGACTGAAGGAACCTCAGAATAAATAGATGAAGAATTAAAAAAAATTTTTTTTTAGTATAAAATTTTTCATCCAGTTATTTATTTATTTTTTCCAATCCTGCTTTGTAATAGCCTCACGTGTTCTGAGGTTTCTTGGTCTGAAGTTGCATGCTTACATACTTGCTTTAAGATTATTTATCAGCCAATTCAAACCAAGTAAACAACTAAGGGCGACACATTTACTAGAAAATAACAAGGATCGTAGAAATTGACTCAAAATTGAGCCATTCGCAGTCAGTGGGTGCACAAATGGTTATAATTGAGGGGACTTGTCGATCTTCATCCTTGATATTTTCCTTATGGTGTATGGGATTAATTAGCCAATATCATTAAAATGCTCAGAGGCATTTTAATGTTTCTGTAGAAGGCAGTGGTGGAGAAGTGGTGGAGTGGTTTATTATCATACATACTCATTTCTTAAGTAATATGCATAGCATAGTTCTGGTGAGTGGCAGAGGTTTGGCCGTAACTTTTGATTTGGGGTTTCTCTAGAACTTCCCTGATAGATATTTGCACAGTGATGTCCAGCACATCATTAATGCTGTTAATATAAAACCTGCTTAACTGATAATCATGATAAACACCAAACAGACTCTTATTACTAACTTGACTTCAGAGCATATTTGCTTTGCCCAGTTGAAATAAGCAGTGGACGCCAATACAAAGCGCTTGTTTTTAATGTTGGTGCTGCATACAGTCGTTTCAGACCGATGCAGCCAGCGTACGTACTTATCAATGTGGTATTACTGGCAACGTTCTTTATTTTCAATAAAAATAAAGACTCAACATGCATGAGATCGACAGCTTATCAGACGTAACATCACGACCACCTCCTTGTTTCTACACTCATTGTCCACTTTATCAGCTCCACTTACTGTATAGCTGCTCTCTGTAGTTCTACAGTTACAGACTGTAGTCCATCTGTTTCTCTGATACTCTGTTACCCTGTTCTTCAGTGGTCAGGACCCCCATGGACCCTCACAGAGCAGGTACTGTTTGGGTGGTGGGTCATTCTCAGCACTGCAGTAACACTGACGTGGTGGTGGTGTGTTAGTGTGCGTTGCGCTGGTCTGAGTGGATCAGATGCAGCAGTGCTGCTGGAGCTTTTAAACTACTGGACTGGGAATAGTCCACCAACCAAAAATATCCAGCCACCAGTGTCCTGTGGGCAGCGTCCTGTGACCACTGATGAAGGACTAGAGGAAGACCAACACAAACTGTGCAGCAGCAGATGAGCTGTCGTCTCTGACTTTACATCTACAAGGTGGACCGACGAGGTAGGAGTGTCTAATAGAGTGGACAGTGAGTGGACACAGTGTTTAAAAACTCCTAAAAACTGCTGTGTCTGATCCACTCGTGCCAGTGCAACACACACCAACACACCATCACCACGTCAGTGTTACTGCAGTGCTGAGAATGATCCACCACCCAAATAGTACCTGCTCTGTGAGGGTCCATGGGGGTCCTGACCACTGAAGATCAGGGTAAAAGGTACGTGGGGCTGATAGAGTGGACAGTGAGTGTAGAAACGAGGTGGTGGTCATGCTGTTGTGGCTGATCGGTGTGTGTTTCAGCATTGATTTCTCTTGCAGTGCAGACTTGCTCTGAAGTCACTGGTTTGTGACGGCCGGGCTTTTCCTCAGTGGGACAGCCTGGCGTGTTCAGACTTGATGCAGGGTTCACTCTCTAGCCTGAAACCAGAGCGCAGGATTTGGCTTGTCTCAGCTGTCTTAGGAAAGAATGACACCACCAGCAGCTTTACTTTTCTTTAAAAACGATTTGAAGCTGCGTAGAAGTCGTCCGTTCTGAATCGGCCTGTCACGCTCAGTTGAAACGTCATTGGAATTGTAGTCATTAACTCGTTCCGAGCTGATGTGGCTGGAATGCAGGAATGCAGCCCGTCAAGCGGTGATCTCTAAATTATTGACGGGTCAAGGATCTTTTGTAATGACCTAGAAACGCATTTTGTTATTAAAAATGGTTCAAACAATCAAGGTAATCGATGGGAAAGGTTTGTGAATCTGTGTCATAGCTAGGCTGGAGCCAGGCTTTCAGTTTTTCGGTTATCAAACCTAAAAAGTGTGAATAAAATAAAACTGATTCTTATAACGTGGTTCCAAACTTTTGACCAGTACAGATCGTGTGAGGTTTTTGTTACGCAGAGCACTACTGGTGTGGTACATTAACCCTCTATTGCGTAACGTTGCCTCAGGGCAACAAATCCGTTTTCCTCACTTTACAGTAACATTGACATTCTTTAAATGAGTATAGAGTTAAGTAAAAAGGGAACAGTGTGAGTGTCTTAATAAAAAAAAATGCTCTTGGTCTTTTTTAAGATTCAGTTTCAATTTTTTGTTACGAGATCTTGTAGAATATGTTTGTTGCCTAGAAGCAACACCTGGGCGGCAGTGGAATGGATTTGAGCAGCCATAAGCCAGGTTTTCACCTCTCCAGGGGACCCAGCTCGATATAACTTCTTCCCATTTTCACTCAATGTTGCCTCAAGGCAACATGCCTCAAAATGACCCCTGCACACTTTTTTTTCTTTTTTTTTTTTTATAAATGTTTTGATGTTTAATAATCAGGTCCATTTTATGCAGGAAAAGTGCATCAAATATTTGTTTTTAAATTACTTTTATAGCGCATGAAGTAGAGGCTTGAGCTGGGAAGTGCTGTGTGATGTATTTCATCTCTACTGGTACTGGTGTACTGGTATAAGCTAAAGGGTCAATCTCGGTCATTCTGCATCCAGGCGGGCAGTTTAAAAAAGCCTCTCCGGCCTTCTCAGTGCAAGAGCACAGTGTAGAGTTATCTTGTACTTTCTACTAGTGCCAGGCTTATTGATTATCTGTGTGTCACTGTTCGTAAATATATCACACTTTCATTAAAAGTCATTTGAGTGCTGTTGCTCTTCGCTGAAGAATGTCTTACCAACTGACCGCTTGCTTTTATTCGACAATCAGAAATCAAAGCTAATATTTATTATTCATGTCTTTGATTTATTTTAAACAATCTGAAGTCTTGCACTGTTTTTAAAGTGCACACATGTAGAATTAAAAGCTAGTTAGGGAGTAGAGTGGTGCCATGAACGTAACGCTTATCAAAGAACCAGTACAGATGAAATGATGAAAGATCAAAAGACCACCGTAACCCTCTACTGCACTTATACCGTGTTATAATTTTAAAAATACATATTCAATCACTTTTCTGGTTTAAAATGGACCTGATTATTAAATATCAAAACGTCATTATTGAATAATGTGTGCAGGGGTCATTTCGAGGTTGGTTGCCTTGAGACAACATTGAGTAGGGAGACCTGGCTTGTGGCTACCAATCCATTCCACTGCCGTCCAGGTGTTGCTTCTAGGCAACAAACACATTCTGCAGGTTCTCATAACAAAAAATTGAAACTGAATGTTAAAGACCAAGAGCACGCTTATTAAGATGCACTGCTGCCTGTTAACTGTAGTTTAAATATGTATAAAGTTACTGTAAAGTGAGGAAATATTTTGTCGAGTTTTGTCTCTCAAGAATTTCTTAGCACTTTTTATGTGGGAATGAATTGTTTAAATCAAGCTGTTTAATGGTTTAGTTTAATTTCCTTCTAGATTCTCCATTTTTTTTAAGCTGGTAATAAATTATATGCAGTCTATATTTTCTGAATTCTTAATGTCCGTCTGAAATCAAACTTATATTGCTGAAAACGAAGGCGTTTTAGGGCCACTGTTAATAAAAATAAAAATAGTAGACTTTGAGGGGAAAAAAAAGTCATAATATTTTGAGACAAGTCATAAAATTATGACGTTAAAGTGGCTTTAATACCAGGAAAGGTCAATATTGTGGCCAAAGGCTTTGCGAAGTGAAGCAGCGCCTCCTGGTGTTAAATGAGGGGTGGTGAGTTGGTGGAGCAGCACTTTCACACCGATTCCTCCATAAAGAGACACTCGGCCCCCCGTCTCTCCTGCTCATCAGCACCAGCCTGGTATTAGTATAAGAACCGGCTGAGCAGGAAACTGTTCATCTAGAATAAAGAGCCGGACGGACTCGGAGGAAACTGTTCATCTAGAATAAAGAGCCAGACGGACTCGGAGGAAACCGTCTGTCTGTGTTGTTGAAGGAGAATCTCAGGCAGGGTCGTCTACACGGCTATCGGGGACTTCATCTCCCCCCATTCAAAGAGGGCAGTACAGCAACTGAGACCCCAACACATTATGGCAGCCCCCCTACGGTTAGCTCGCTTTATCCTCCAAATATTATGACGTTTTTTCTCTAAATATTACGACTTTATTCTCTAAGTCTGCTATTTTTATTAACAGTGGCCCTAAAATGCCGTTGTAAGTTAAAGAGCTTCTCAGATAAAGAAGAAATTCCATACAGTGACTCTTAACAGTGGCTCAGATACTTTTTTTAAAGTCTTCTAAATAAAATAAAATATTTGTAAATGTAATAAAAAAGCAATTTTCCCTTCTGTGTGTACAGTTACTGTCTTTGTACAGATCTTATTTTTTGTAGAAATCCGTTTTACACTTTTTTTTTACTGTAACACCAATAATTTACAATTTCAGACTTTATAGCCAGGTCCACCGAAATACTGCGCACTGATATGAAGCAAGACGTCCCAAAAGTGCAATGAACCGAACCAGTTTATAGAGAACCAGGCCGACTGCCTTCTAACCTCTACACAGAACTGGTCAATAAGGGAGTTACCAGTAGTTCCTAAATGTAAGCAGGCGTACTTCTCTCACCAAATGACCTTGATTGTTTAAGCCCTTTGTTTGATAAAGATGTGTCCCTGTAAAGCGAAGTATACAGGGTGCATTAAATAAGGCTGTTATTATTTATTAATATGACTTGAACTAACATTAGGCCACCTGTTAGGAGCCATATGGAAGCCAGAAATCCATATGACTCTATCAGGGGTTTGACAGCTGAACACCCTTGAGCTATTCATTATCCTTTAGGCCCATATTCAGTACCGGCGTTACCGTTATTATTAATGAGTGACTCTTCAGTCCTCACCCTTAGAACCCTGCTGACAGGTCCTGTATAATAACTGCATTACTCTATGTTCATCTTCTGCTTTTATAATCTCCTGTTCTTTTGTTATTCCAGCAACAGCTTGCACAGCTACAAAAGGAAAAGTCTGAAATACTAAAGAATCTAGCTTTATATTACTTCACATTTGTGGATGTTATGGAATTTAAGGTAGGAAATACAATCGTGCGTTTTTCTCTTGGCTTTTATTGACTTGTTTATCTAAATCTTAGTATCTAGAGCCGCAGCAGCTCTGATAACGTCTCTTTTCCCTCGGTTCCAGGACCATGTTTGTGAACTGCTAAACACTATTGATGCTTGCCAAGTTTTCTTTGACATTGTAAGTCGAATTTTTTACAAGTATTTCTTTTACTTTCTTCAGATCAATGTGTATGAATGTTGATTTGAGATCTTTATTTTTCCAGACTGTAAATTTCGACCTCACGAGAAACTACCTTGACTTGGTTGTGACCTACACTACACTGATGATCCTGCTCTCTCGGATCGAAGAGCGCAAAGCCATCATCGGCCTCTACAACTACGCGCATGAGATGACGCATGGGGCAAGGTATTCCTCCGCCATACTAGGCGCATCACAAAAACCTCCTAATACTTTTATTCAGGTATATCTGTCAGGAAAAGAGTCAGAGGTCTCTCTTTTACTCGGTTACGCTTTAGGTATTAACGTGCGGTTCCTATTTCTCTTTTTTCAGCTTCACTTTCATTCAGTTGTGTTGGTTCAGCTCCTGGACTCCTTTCTGATTGGTTGCACTCTGAATTTTGAGTTTAAGTGTTTTTATTTTAGACCAAAGAGTGAAAATCAAATCAAATTTATTTGTAGCGCTTTTTACAACGGATGTTGTCACAAAGCAGCTTTACAGAATTTCGGAAAAGACAAAGTTTCAACAGGACTGTAAGAATGTCCAGAAACCCCCCCAGTGGGCAAGCCAGGGGCAACAGTGGCAAGGAGAACCTCCCTCAGAACTGAGGAAGAAACCTTGGGAGGAACCAGGCTCACCAGGGGGGACCCATCCTCCTCTGGTCAGACTACCTACAAGTGATTATACTACTAATATTAATAGCAGTAATATTGGTATTAGGAATAACTAGGAGTCTATGAGAACATCAGCGTAGGGTGGGCAGCTCGTCCAAGGCAGGTGGTGGCAGCTGGGACGTGGGCAGCTGGTCTGAAGTGGGTAGCCGGAGGTCTCGGCAGTCGGCTGTCCTTCAGTGTCCAGCCGGACATATGGGTGATTGTATACTCAGCAGTTATAGACTAATACACTCAGTTCCAGTGCCAGTAGATGCTGGATGTATTAAGAATTCCTGTATGTTCTATATGTTACTCAGTACTTAAAAGTTTAACGAGTTGCTGTTTTTGTCCTTCTAATCATGTCTTTTTGACTTTTTTTGGAAAGTTACTTTTACTGCACTCTTTTTCTTGAGCGTGCAACTCTACACACCTCTGATCGCTTCCAAATATCCAGTCCGTACTGACTTAGCCATTAGAACGAGGTAATTGTGCGGTGCTGTCTTAAATCCTTAGGCTCCGTTCACACAGCAGGCAATTCTGGTATTCTCACCAAATCCGATTTGTTTGGCTGCTCACATTGTCTTTTAATTGTGATCCGTGTGAGACATCAGTCTGAACAGATCAGCTCCTAAACCGACCCGCCTGTGCAAAAGACCAGAGCTTCACGTGGCTCGTCCAGAGGAAATCATGACGACTGGTGAACGCAAGTCACTCCCGGAGCTTCAGTTTCATCTTCACCAGCATCACAGGAGCGATTATGAAGTTCCAATGATTGACAGCTGGGCTCATCACCCAGAATGTGTCCGAGTTCGCTGTAAAAATGGCGCGTTATTCAGCCACGGCCACTTCTTTGGTTCGTGTCCTCGGATTCTTTAAGCCGTTCTCTGGCGCTGCAGCCTCGGCCTCCTCCAGCCTTTCCGAACGAAACCTCTCCGAACACGGAGCGGCTGCGATGAATCTCTTCTAATTTTTTCTAACAGAAAAATCGGCCTTAATGTTTGAGTCTCAGCAGCACGGAATTAGTTTGAATGTGGAGTTGGACTGATGTAAAAGTAGCATGAATTCCGATCTGGCTGTTCAGACGGAGTCGCATCGCCGCAGATCGGATGCGTATCGGATTTCAGTACCACATGTGAAAGCGTCTCAAATCGGAGCTGAAAATGTCCGATCCAATGTGTTTATCTGTTCACACTGACACACAGACACACATCTGTGTCCCATGTGAGGAAAAAGATCGGATTTGGGCCACTTTGACCTGCTGTGTGAACGTCTGGTTAGTGGGGCTGACGTAAAACAAAATGCTGCGGATTGGTTTTTGTGACCTGAAGGCATGGGTTGTGTTTTCTTCCTCAGTGATCGAGAATACCCAAGGCTTGGACAGATGATCGTGGACTATGAGAATCCTCTGAAAAAGATGATGGAGGAGTTCGTCCCACATGGAAAGGTGAAAACGCATCACATCAGCTAAAAACTTCTGCTTTCTTACACAGTCATTCACTTGTCTTTTAATGTAGCAGATGGCTTTTGACTACGTTGTATTAATTTTGCTGTCAGATGCAATTTTACATGAAAACAATCCAGAATGTTTTGTGAAATACAGCCCAGTACTTTTATTGGGGGCAGTCGTGGGCTGGAGGTTAGGGAACCAGCCCCGTGACCAGAAGGTTGCCGGTTCGATCCCCTCGGCTGACAGTCCATGACTTAAGTGCCCTTGAGCAAGACACCTAACCCTCAGTTGCTCCCCGGGCACCGTGGATGGGGCTGCCCACCGCTCTGAGCAAGTGTGCTCACTGCCCCCTAGTGTGTGTGTTCAGTAGTGTGTATGTGGGTGTTTCACTGCACGGATGGGTTAAATGCAGAGGTCTAATGTCACAGTATGCAGACCCAGTGACATGGTTATAAATAAATATAACTGAAATTAATAAATCAAATACAGCGTTTTTCCTTTGAGCACAATGGCTGTTGAACGTAATGTAGAACACCTCTGTCATTGATGGCAGTGCAGAAATTTAGCTTTCATGACCTTTTCTTCTCATGTCTGGTACAAACTTGCATCTATTTGAGTGTGTAGTATGGATGTCATATAACATATACAACATAAAATACAGGGAGGAAGGAATTTTTCTGGGAAAACTCCTGGAAAACAGGAAACTTTTTTGAAATCAGTAGCCAAAATGGTCATTCTTTTCTTTTTGATATTTAAAAAATATATTAGAAATGACTAATGCATATTGATTTCACCACTAAAATGATGGGGTGATGTTTTTATTGAAAATCTCATATTTCCATATCAGCACTTGCACTGCTTACTGACTGTAAGGTTAGGGTTTTATATATATATATATATATATATATATATATATATATATATATATATATATATATATATATATATATATATATTTTATTTTATTTTATTTTTTTTTTTTAATTTAATTCATTTTAAATACCAAAAAAACCAAAGAATAACAATTTTGGCTACTGATTTCAAAAAAGGAAATTTTCCTGTTTTCCAGGAGTTTTCCTGGAAAAAATTCCTTCCTCACTATATTTTGTGTTGTATATGTTTATATGACATCCATACTACATAATTGAATTTGAAGTTATAACCATTTGTCACTGTGTCTGCACACTGTGAAATTAGACCTCTGCATATATATATATATATATGTGTGTGTGTGTGTGTGTGTGTGTGTGTGTGTGTGTGTGTGTGTGTGTGTGTGTGTGTGTATATTTTTAAATTGGTTTTAATACAGATTAAGTCCAGATTCTGTCTCACATCTTAAACACGCTAGATAACTAGTGATGTTGAAGTTACAGCACCTGAACTATTCAGCACTGGCCTCTGATTAACCGCCTGCCCTGTCTTTGGTGGCGTAGTCCCTTTCGGATGCGCTGATCTCTCTGCAGATGGTGTATCCCCGCCGTAACCTGTCTGCTGACCAGTGGAGGAACGCTCAGCTGCTGAGTCTCATCAGCGCTCCCAGCACCATGCTGAACCCAGCACAGTCTGATACGGTACGACATGGAGGCATTTTGACAGCGTGCAATTATTGTGGGATTATATTAAAACCCAGTGGTGTGAAAAAGTGTTTCAAGCTATCAAGCTTTTGCGATAACTGGCGATGAGTCTTTAACAGCGCTGTGGAGGAATTCTGGCCCACTCGTCTTTGCAGAGCTGTTGTAATTCAGACGCATTGGAGGGTTTCCCAGCATGATCCGGCTTTTTAAGGTCCTGAAGCAGGAAAACAGTCCCAGACCATCAGACTGGACCGTGATCTGAAGCATTTAAGTTTGACAAACATGCAAAAGAATAAGAAATCAGGAAGGGGGCAAACACTTTATCACACCTCTGTATCACTCACTTAGGCAGTGAATCAATAGATTTTTGGACCCATATCTTACATTATCTCTTCTGTTTTTCTCTTGAAGTCCACTTATAATGTTTATGTGGGTTCATGCACCAAAATGGTCGTAATATTTTTTTTTTTCATGACCGTTTTCATTTCTCTGCTTATCCCTTACAACTAAACAGGCTCCTCTAGTTACTGTGTCTTTAAGACTGATGGATATAAATGATCTCTTTTGATTGGCTGACCTGTATTGTTTCTCAGTCAGGATTTTGCTTACTGTCTTGCACTAAATCCAGTTAAACGGGACTCATTCTGCCGTCTTGATAAGGAAACGTGCAGTTGATCAGTTGATCTGACCGATATTTGAGGAATCAAAAAAATCCAATACATCTTAGATTTTGGCCGATACTCTTTTTTGTTTCTTGAGAAATGCATAACATATACAAATTTTCCCTAACATTTGTTATGCGTAGTCGTTTTGCCATCAGGCAGGAGATTCCGAAGCATGCAGTGTAATGACCAGTTTCTACCCACAGGCGGTCCGGTCAGACTTCTAAGAAAGCTGTGCAGCTGTGGGTCCATCCCCAGTTACCATTTCACTTAGTCAGTATTATAATCTCATGTAAGTCCTACAGGCAGTAACACTCAGTTTAAAACGTGTATATGGATTCTTCACAGATGATCCCTTGTGGTCAATCGCTGTTTTAAACTGTCCTTTATGGTCAGAACACGACAAACACTCACCAGACAGTGGAACACTTCACAGGTCTGTCATGGGACAGGGGGAGAAAGTGTCTGGTCAGCTGTTTTTATCAGCTGGAAAAGCACGGCCGCAGTTTTTCTAATAGTCATAATTTAAAAAGGAAAAGATTATTTTAGCTGTGAGGTGACGAGGCTCGGCCGACCCGTTACAAACGCTAAACAAGTGGCCACAACAGAGCTGAACTGTCCAGTTTCTCAACAACGTCAACTTAGAACAGCAAACATCAGCTGGCTCAGTGCGTCAGTGATGGACCGCCTTACTCACAGATTTAAAACAGTATTCTCGTATGTTTAGTATCCTGAACAATGTTTACAAATGACTCCAGACTCCTTTATTTAAAGAAAAAAAGAGAAACATTTTTTGTTTTTCATGACTTGGGCTCTTTCAGACATTCGCAACAGTGATTTTATTTTAGCTTTTTTTTGTTTAATATTTATCAGTATTTTAATTGTGGTGTTTGTAGTGTTGTATGGTCTTGGAAGTTGACTGGTTATTTCAATATTTATGAAAATATTTAACTCACATTAATGTCTTCTCGCACAAACTTATTAAAATCCTTCTTATTGTCAGGCGGAAGAGGTCACTCCGCATCTTTGGCTATCTAACCTGTTGTCCGTGATTAACGGGGTTCTTTCCTGTTTTCTAGATGCCGTGTGAATACCTGTCTCTGGATGCCATGGAGAAGTGGATAGTGTGTAAGTACAGTGTGTCTAAATGCAAGAAAACAGTGAGTTAATCAGAGGAGTAAGAGCGTTATTATATTATATTATATTAAGGCAAGTCATTTTTTGATCAGTAGGGAAATAAATCGTTTGATTCTTTAGAAAACAAGCTGTTTATTTATGAAATCTCATGAAAGCCTTCATGAGAAAAGTGTTATTTATACATATATATGTATGGGTGTGTGTGTGTGTGTGTGTGTGTGTGTGTGTGTGTGTGTTAGTGTTAGTAGTGGGGTGTTTTTTTTTTTTTTTTTTTTTTTTTTTTTTTTTCTTTTTTCTTTTTTCTTTTTAAAGCCCAATTTTCTCCCCAGTTTAGTTGTCCCCAATTCCACCTGCTACTTAGGACTCCCCCAATCACACGATACTACCAGTGCTAGGAGGGTGAAGGCAGCACAGGCTTCCTCTGAGACCTGTGAAACCAGCCGCCGCTTCTTTTCGAGCTGCCGCTCACGCGACGTCACGGGACAGCCGGACGCACTCTGAGGAAAGCGCCGACCGCCAGATCTGCTACGTCAGCTAACAGACGCCTGCACTGACCAGCATCACGCTGAGTGATGAGGGAGATGGGGGGCCGTTCTACCCACCCAGAGAGAGCGAGGCCAATTGTGCTCTCTTGGACTCCCAGCTACGGACGGCTGCAGCATCACCAGGGATCAAACTCATGATCTCATGATGACGCTGACGCTTAGACGGCTGCGCCGCTCGGGAGCCCCGCAGACTTTTTTAGCTCTGAGTTCAGTTTAAGAATGAAGGCATGTACAACTCACACATTTTCACAGAATCGCAGTCAAGTGGAAGAACCCTGATGGTCATATGACTGCTGTGAGTTATGATGGTGATCACACTGCATCGTGTTCTTCAGGATAATTAGAAGCCTGAGCAAAGCTTTATACTAAGGGTAGATATCTGTGTACTGAAAATGCATTTTACATAATCATACACTGAACATGTAGCGTTGTTTCTGAACAGAGCGTCTTTTTTTTGTTTTTCTGAGTTGTGGTCTTTCCTTAAATTGAGTGTGAAATGAGAGAAACATCGTCTTTCTTGATCCGATAATTGTGCGCTATTGTTCTCTAATCCTGCCTGTGTTTTTGTGCGTAGTCGGGTTCATCCTGTGCCACGCGGCTCTGAACACTGACCCTGCCGCCCTCAGCCTGTGGAAGCTGGCTCTTCAGAGCAGCTCCTGTCTCTGCCTCTTCAGGGACGAGGTCTTCCACATCCACAAAGCTGCTGAAGACCTGTTCGTGAACCTTCGCGGGTGAGCTTCTCTCTCACACAGACACTTAAATGATATCATACTGAACACACTACACTCTGCAATAAAGGGGAGAACTCTTATCTCGGGATTTTATGTGCGGTCTACTGAGATCTGATATGTGGTAGTAAAACCAGCATTTTCCAATATAAAACAAAAAATAAGCATAGCTTTATCAAGCCAGTCTGAAGTGATGTGTTTACGACTTGGGCCTTCTTAACTGGACAGGTTTGCACGTTTTTGTGTGTGTGTACGTTTCTATGGCGTTTTTTATACTGTTGCTACTTCAATGTGTTGCTTTCTGTGTGGATAGTTATCTCGTGTTTATACTAGGGAGGTATACAGGGAGATTCATTCGAAAGAGGCCCCGAATATTCTGCTGTAACTCCCGTTGGGATGAAGCAATCTGAACCAAAAAATTATGCTACATACTTTGACGTGTGTGTAATCGATTGCATTACATGCGATGCTGGAAGTGATCTCCGTTTTCTGCCAGACACATTTTGATGTGTAGCCCCATGTTCCTCAGCCTATCAGCAAGCCTTAGAGAGGTTAAGCGTTGCGACAGCTGTCCCGGCGCCTACCTCATCGCTCTGGCGCCGGGGCGTCCTGGCTTGTTCGAAGCTCCATATACTGAGGAGCTCATTGCATGTTGTTTCATTCAGATTGTTCCGTCCTAGAGAGAGTTATTACAGAGTATTCTGGGCCTCTTTCGAATGAATCTCCCTGTGTTTACGTAAGCAAAACGTTTGTTCTCTGCATTTTTATTCTTACTAAATATCGTCCTTTCAGTGTTTTTGTGTGTTAGTATGGATTTTTTCCAAACCAAGCCTAAGCTGGCAAGCTGCAGTAAAGTGTTGTTTTGAGTCCCGTTTTCACTGTTAAGTATATCACCTGTATCACAGCCTCAGATGTTTCCTCTCTGCTGTTCTACCTGTCGATCTGTTACAGCTATAACAAGCGTGTCAACGACATCCGCGAGTGCAAAGAGTCGGCGCTCTCGCACGCGTAAGTGCCTCACATTTTCGATACACATCTAAAACTCATAATGCCCAAAAACAGCAGTTTGAAACTGGCACCAAAAGAGCCAACGGACCACGTGAACCAGCGGAAATGAGGAGGATCTTGTAGAACAGTGTGAACGATTTGAGGACATTCCAGAACAGTGTGAATAGGCAAGATGTTCTAAAACAGGGTGAAGGAGGGAAGAATGTTCTGCAACAGTGTGAGTGGAGGAGAACATTCTAGGACAGTGTGGATGGGAAAGAACATTTGGTGACAGTACAATTGAGTGAGAAGATTCTAGAAATGTGTGAATAAGGGAAAACGTTCTAGAGCTGTGTGCATGGTGAAGAACAGTTGGTAACAGTACGATTGAGGAAACTCGGGAACCGTGGAAATAACGGAAAATATTCTAAAACACTGTGGATGGGGAGGAACATTTGTAGAACAATGTGGATGTGGAACGAAATACTTGGTGACAATAAGACTGCGTGAGAAGGTTCTGGAGCAGTGTGAATGAGAGACTACATTCTAGAACATTGCGAATGAGGGAAAAACGTTGTAGAATGGTGTGAATAGAGTGAGATGATTCTAGAAATGTGCAAATGAGGAAAAAGTTTCTAGAACAGTGTAAATAAGGGAAACGTTCTAGAACTGTCTGAATAAGGGAAGAGCATTGTCGAACAATGTGGATGGGGCAGAACATTGCAGAACAGTGTGATTAAGGGAAGAACATTGTAGAGCAGTGTGGATGGGGAAGAACGTTGTAGAGCAGTGTGGATGGGGAAGAACGTTGTAGAGCAGTATGGATGGGGAAGAACGTTGTAGAGCAGTATGGATGGGGAAGAACGTAGAGCAGTGTGGATGGGGAAGAACGTTGTAGAGCAGTGTGGATGGGGAAGAACGTTGTAGAGCAGTGTGGATGGGGAAGAACGTTGTAGAGCAGTGTGGATGGGGAAGAACGTTGTGGAGCAGTGTGGATGGGGAAGAATGTTGTGGAGCAGTGTGGATGGGGAAGAACGTTGTGGAGCAGTTTGGATGGGGCAGAACGTTGTAGAGCAGTGTGGATGGGGAAGAACGTTGTAGAGCAGTGTGGATGGGGAAGAACGTTGTAGAGCAGTGTGGATGGGGAAGAACGTTGTAGAGCAGTGTGGATGGGGAAGAACGTTGTAGAGCAGTTTGGATGGGGCAGAACGTTGTAGAGCAGTGTGGATGGGGAAGAACGTTGTAGAGCAGTGTGGATGGGGAAGAACGTTGTAGAGCAGTGTGGATGGGGAAGAACATTGTAGAGCAGTGTGGATGGGGAAGAACGTTGTAGAGCAGTGTGGATGGGGAAGAACATTGTAGAGCAGTGTGGATGGTGAAGAACGTTGTAGAGCAGTGTGGATGGGGAAGAACGTTGTAGAGCAGTGTGGATGTGAAAGAACGTTGTAGAGCAGTGTGGATGGGGAAGAACGTTGTAGAGCAGTGTGGATGGGGAAGAACGTTGTAGAGCAGTGTGGATGGGGAAGAACGTTGTAGAGCAGTGTGGATGGGGAAGAACGTTGTAGAGCAGTGTGGATGGGGAAGAACGTTGTAGAGCAGTGTGGATGGGGAAGAACATTGTAGAGCAGTGTGGATGGTGAAGAACGTTGTAGAGCAGTGTGGATGGGGAAGAACGTTGTAGAGCAGTGTGGATGTGAAAGAACGTTGTAGAGCAGTGTGGATGGGGAAGAACGTTGTAGAGCAGTGTGGATGGGGAAGAACGTTGTGGAGCAGTTTGGATGGGGCAGAACGTTGTAGAGCAGTGTGGATGGGGAAGAACGTTGTAGAGCAGTGTGGATGGGGAAGAACGTTGTAGAGCAGTGTGGATGGGGAAGAACGTTGTAGAGCAGTGTGGATGGGGAAGAACGTTGTAGAGCAGTGTGGATGGGGAAGAACGTTGTAGAGCAGTGTGGATGGGGAAGAACGTTGTAGAGCAGTGTGGATGGGGAAGAACATTGTAGAGCAGTGTGGATGGTGAAGAACGTTGTAGAGCAGTGTGGATGGGGAAGAACGTTGTAGAGCAGTGTGGATGTGAAAGAACGTTGTAGAGCAGTTTGGATGGGGAAGAACATTGTAGAGACACACACACACACACATATATATATATATAAATATTATTTATTAATTTATTTTATAAAAATTGACAATTGAGCATAGTTTGGACACCAGACATGTGGCCCGTATCTTTTACTTATTTTCCATCGTTTGATCTCTCCAGAGGCTCGATGCACAGGGAAAGGCGCAAGTTCCTGCGTTCTGCCCTGAAGGAGCTGGCCACCGTTCTGGCCGACCAACCAGGCCTGCTGGGCCCAAAGGTACTGCGCAGTGACCCCTTTGACTATCAGGTCTGATCTTGAATTCCTGTAGCTGTAAATCAGTCTCTGAGCTTCATATTGGATTCTCTGCTGTTTTCAGGCCCTGTTTGTGTTTATGGCTCTTTCTTTCGCTCGAGACGAGATCATCTGGCTGCTCAGACACGCAGACAACATCCAGAAGAAAAGCACAGACGACTTCATCGACAAGTAAATTAGATGTTCACACACCTCACACTCTCTGCCTCAGTCATTAGACCTGTTAAACACTTTATCAACCTGGAGTTGCAAGTATGAGGAAAATCTCCATTTCCATGCTCACTACAAGGAATCCGATCCAAAATGTTGTGCATGCCTAGAGTACCATCTGGTGTAGACGTTACTATGACAACAAGCATCATGTGAGTCCAGTCAGAGTGAGATGAGCAGCAGTGAGCAGTGCTTGTGTTTTTAATGACTTAATGATTTGATGTCAAACTCAGAAAAACGTCCTTCACATGTCCCTGTTAAAGAAGGCTGAGAGGAAGCCCTTCTCTGGTTTCCTGTAGCTGCACGCATCAGATTTAAAACCCTAATGCTGGCCTACAAAGCCAAAAATAGACCAGCCCGTACCGACTTGCTGGCAATGGTCAAATCTCGAACTGTACCACGAGCACTTCGAGCTTCGAGTACAGCTCGGCTTGACCCGCCATCCTCCAAGGCGCGTGGAAGACGAGCGTTGAGAATGTTCTCTGTACTGGCACCCAAGTAATGGAATGAACTCCCACTGGCTGCCCGTACAGCAGTCTCTCTCAAACACAGACTGAAGACCGTCTCTTTACACGACACTTAAATGAGCATTGAATTAAGTACAGATTGCAATATATTGTGCTGCACTTATATATTATATTTTATTTTATTGTATTGCACTGTGTGTTGTACTGTAGTGTATTGTAGTTTATTGTACTGTAGTGTATTGCACAGAGTTCTGTGTTCAACTCTGTTCCTTTTCTCTCTGTATCTACAGTGACTCTGTTTCTAGCAGTATCTGAGCTCAGGACCGTCTTTCTCTCTAACCTGGTAACCAGCAAAGATACTTTCTCTAGACAGACAAAGCACTTCTTGTAAGTTGCTCTGGATAAGAGCGTCTACTAAATGCTGTAAATGTAAACGTAAGGTGTCGTGTTCTGAGACACATAAGCTGGACGTCCGTCCCGCCGCCGTCTTTTAAAGATCAGAGCATGAACTTCGTCTCCTCTGCAGACCAGTTTCTGCTCCGCCGTGTTGGACGGTATAAACTTTCACTACGACGCGACGCACAAGCAGAACGGACTTAAGCTTTCCGATAGGGAATGTAATCGGATACAGACGTTTACACAGATGTTATTCTTCTATTTAATGGATTATTTACAGGATTACCTACATCACTCAATTGGATAGAAACTGCATTCTGATTGGCCTCAATAGGACTAGTCTATGCAGATTGAGGTGTTTACATGGACGTGTTCTGTTCTCGTTGAGCTATTAGTCAGTTTATTTATGGATTATTAGGCTGCATGTAAACTATCTGGTGAGAGTCGATTCTCAGTAGCATTAGAATTTGCTTTGGGTGTAGCACTAGGGTGAGGTTTAGGTTTTGGATCTGGGTTGTGTTTAGAGTTAGAGAACGTGAAGCTAATAGATATTTGGTTAAATGTGAGTTAAATGCAAGGTAAGTATCCACAGAGGCCTGTCCCCCCCCTAAAGTGTCCCCCAAAGTTTTTTAATACTTGTTTATTCTGTGTTGGCAAATTTTGATATGATGGCCTAAAATCATTTGCTGTGAAGAGGAAGAGTATGAGTGAGTGATTGTGTTTCTCTCAGGCACATTGCAGAGCTGATCTTCTACATGGAGGAACTGAGGGCTCACGTGCGGAAGTATGGGCCAGTCATGCAGAGATACTACGTCCAGTATCTGTCCGGTTTCGATGCCGTCGTGCTCAATGAGCTTGTACAGGTGAGCTACTGCTGTTTGTGCCGACACAGTAAAGAAGCAGTAAACACGACTGTGCTCCTGCCTTAAACTCAGCTCGTTAAAACGCTTCTCTCCACACTCTTTTTACTTCATTCACTTTCTGTATTTTCTTTGTTTGCACTCTCTGTATTCATGACATTGATAGCTGGTCTGTTTTTATACCCCAGATTCAGCTGTAGGGGATTTTACATTTGCATACATTTACATATACACTGTATTTTCAAAATTATTCAGTCACCCATTCAAATCATTGAATCCAGGTGTTCCAGTCACTTCCATGGCCACAGGTGTATAAAGCCGAGCCCCTCGGCCTGCAGACTGCTTCTACAGACATTAGTGAAAGAATGGGTCGCTCTCAGGAGCTCAGAGAATTCCAGCGTGGTACCGTGATCGGACGCCACCTGTGCAGCAAGTCCAGTCGTGAAATTTCCTCACTACTAAATATTCCACAGTCAACTGTCAGTGGGATTATAACAAAGTGGAAGCGATTGGGAACGACAGCAACTCGGCCACGAAGTGGTCGGCCACGTAAAATGACAGAGTGGGGTCAGTGGATGCTGAGGGGCATAGTGCGCAGAGGTCACCAACTTTCTGCAGAGTCAATCACTACAGAGATTTTGGACAATTTCGTGCTCCCAAATTTGTGGGAACAGTTTGGGGACGGCCCCTTCCTGCTCCAACATGACTGCGCACCAGTGCACAAAGCAGGTCCATAAAGACATGGATGAGCCAGTTTGGTGTGGAAGAACTTGACTGGCCTGCACAGAGTCCTGACCTCAACCCGACAGAACACCTTTGGGATGAATTAGAGCGGAGACTGTGAGCCAGACTTTCTCATCCAACATCAGCGTCTGACCTCACAAATGCGCTTCTGGAAGAACGGTCAGAAATTCCCATAAACACACTCCTAACCCTTGTGGAAAGCCTTCCCAGAAGAGTTGAAGCTGTTATAGTTGCAAAGGGTGGGCCGACATCATATTAAACCCTATGGATTAAGAATGGGATGTCACTCAAGTTCATATCTGTGTGAAGCCAGACGAGCAAATACTTTCGGCAATATAGTGTATTTAATGCATAAACATACATGACCAGTGGGTGTCTTTTGAAAATAAAATAAATACTAAAGTGCTGTATAGTGATCTGTAATACTCATGTTGCATACAGTCATTCTTACAAATAGCAGTATGAAACAGGAAGTTGTTATTATTACTAGAATGTGCTGTAATGTGAGGAAATGAGGCCTAATGAATAGATTACAGAACTATTTCGATTACAGTTGATAGACTGAAAAAAGACTATTCATCTAATGATCCCCCGCCGACAGTGCGGCTTATTTAAAGACTGATCTGAATCCGTCCTAAACATCATCGCTGAAAGATGAGGTGAAATGACACACCTGACCACTAGATGGAGGCCAAGTCATGCTTTTCCTGTCCTCAGACCTGCAGTCTTCCCTCAGTGGTGACTCCTCCCGTCATGTCTGAATTTCATAGCTTCTCTTTTGTAGGCGTGTAATGTTCCTGATGTCTTTGCTTCTTTTAGAACCTGTCGGTCTGTCCAGAGGATGAATCGATCATCATGTCTTCCTTTGTGAACACGATGACTTCTCTCAGTGTTAAACAAGGTACTCATGTCTCTTGCTTCGTCAGTTATTAGAAAGGCGTCTTTCTCGCTTCTTTACATTTTAGTAAAGGCAGCGTTTTCATGTTCCCATATACCTCTGAGGCTGTGTCGTCATTCTGTACTGGGCCTACACTCTTTTAGAAAAAAGGTGCTAAACTGACACTGGGGTATCTCAGTATCTTTAGTCAGGGAACATAACTGAACCACAATTCACTGAAATGATCTGTTCTAAGCTGGACTGACTCCACACACCCCGCCTCGCCTCGCCTCCAGGCTTTTATTCTACTGCTCTGTTTTAAAACATTCGGTTATGAAAAGGAACAAATACCAACTTTTTACCTGGAGGAACTGATTTAAGCTTCACAGCCAGACCTTAGAACCACTCCGGGAGCTTTGAGGGAACATTTACAGTTTGTACCTTGACGAATGAAAAATGGTCCTGAATGTACAGAACCTTATGTAACAGTGTATATCAGGAACTCTGTGTCTGAGATGGGTTTTCTCCATGAGGCGTTTTATTATGGGTCTGTAGTTCTTCTCATAGTTAACGTTTCATGATTCATGCTTAGATAAAAGTGGCTGTAGAAATCCCACACTCAGCACGTTTCAGTGGTTTCCATGGTCCAGTATGCCTGATGTGAGTGATCAGATCCTTCTGAAGGCCTTTGGGAGCTGAGTCAGATGCATCCAGAACAAGGAAAACTGCACTGATTTCTTTCTTTTTTTTTTCTTCTTCTTCTTGAAAGATGTTCAGTGTGTTCACACTAAGCCAAAACGCTGGGTTCCTGTTTGCTGCTCAGATCCGTTTAGTTTGGTTGTGTGGTTGTTTTTTTAACGCGGCCCGTAACGCGGCCCGTTTAACGTGGATCGCTCTACCGGACTGGTTCAGAGTTAGAGTTGAAAACACATGGGAGACTTTAAGTGACTTCAGGCTAAAATCCTTTTGCTTTGAGTGACTCTGTACCTTTATTGCGTTTATTTCATTGTGATTCCATGTTGTCACTGCTGAAATGATCATAACGATACCGAAACTTTACTAAATGACAATTTTAGCCAATTTTTTGAGCAGAACTCACAAGCGTGTCCAGTACGTCAACAGCGAACTCAGCTTTCAACAGCTGTTCACACAGAAAATCACCATATTTTTCATTAAAATACAAAAAAAAGTTTACTTAATTGCAGAAAATCTGTGTTTCAGGACCGTTCTTATTGTTCCACACTGATTTTCAGGCTTTGGGACACATTTACTTCAAAGCTATGGTATCTAACTGCCCACCATGTGGCCATGAGGGACAGAGATGCCGCCTCATTCCCTGCTCTAAAATACAGGGCGTGGCTAAAATAAGCCTCTGCTTACAGACTGAACCTCTGTGTTTCAGTAGTGGCATAAAAACCTGGGACAGCATTTATTTATTTATTTATTTATTTATTTATTTATTTAACTTTTTTTGTTTATTAAAATAATTTTTTAATAAAAAAATGTTCTCTATCTCTCTCTCTCTCTCTCTCTCTCTCTCTCTCTCTCTATCTATCTATCTATCTATCTATCTATCTATCTATCTATCTATCTATCTCTCTCTCTCTCTCTCTCTCTCTCTCTCTCTCTCTCTCTCTCTCTCTCTCTCTTTATCTCTCCCCCTCTCTCTCTCTCTCCCTCTCTCTCTTCATCTCTCTCTTTATCTCTCCCCCTCTCTCTCTCTCTCCCTCTCTCTCTTCATCTCTCTCTGTCTCTCTCCCACTCTCTCTTCATCTCTCTCTCTCTCTCTCTCTCTCTCTCCCTCTCTCTCTCCCTCTCTCTCTTTATCTCTCCCCCTCTCTCTCTCTCCCTCTCTCTCTTCATCTCTCTCTGTCTCTCTCCCACTCTCTCCTCATCTCTCTCTCCCTCTCTCTCTGTCTCTCTTCCAGTGGAGGATGGTGAGGTGTTTGATTTCAGAGGGATGAGGCTGGACTGGTTCCGACTGCAGGTGAGTAAAGACACAAAGACGGCAGTAAACTGAACCCGACCCCTTCAGCTAAGTGACGGGATAGAGTTCCCGTATCCTTTAGGCTCGATCATAACGAATAGGGCTGGGGTGGTGCCCGGCCTCTGGCAGAATTAATCGAGCCCTAGAACTGCGCGCTGGTGCCGTATCCTGGTCATCGGACTCCTGTCAAACATTATTAATCACGCTGCGACACTAAGGCAGGGTTCAAATGCTTGGTCCCCTGGGCTTCACCGGGCATAACGACTCGACCTCCGATCTTGTATACTTATCAGAAGTGACACGGCAGCTGTGGTGGGAGAGACAGACGGTAAAATATCAGTTCTTCAAGACACTTTTGTGATACACGATTAATAAGTTGGAACAGACACGGTGCCTCTCTGTTTACATGCAAAGGCTGTTGCCAGTCTGATTGAACACATTGCTGTATCTCAATAGTTAGAACAGCCTATTCTCTCTCGTAATTACACAAGGGTAATAACATTAATACAGTTACCTTTGTACTCAGACTGGAACAGCAGTTGTTTTTCAGATTTTCTTTTCGGCAATAAAAGGAAGTATGTAATTAATTACATTAAGACGTTACTCACACTCTATCTGCCAATTAACTAGCATTTATGTTACAAGTGCTGTGACATTTATAACCAGTTTCAGATGTTGCTTTACCGCATTATAACACAGTACCTACATAATAACTCCTCAGGAACTGTCTGATTATTTCACAGTGTAACTAACGCTGCACTTCAGGAAAGTTCCTGTGCAGAAGATACACGTGTAAATACATGAGGCTGAACTGAAGTGGATACACATGCTTAATTTCATAGGCTGTACTTCTGGAATCCATCTGTGACACTGACCAAATCATCAGTAGTTACAGTGTTGTTGCATATGTTATATGTGTGACTACAGTTACTACAGACACGCAATATAAAGTGGGCCCCTGTTTTTCTACAGTTTTATCAGATACTCACCATAACGTTGACTATCTGCTGCAGCCCTAGTCGCATCTTCCACCTCTAGGCCAGAGAAACAGTATCATGTGTTGTGTTGGAGTGAGAAAAATACAAAACGCAGCGGTTTCTTATGGCGAGAGACTGGATGGCGTTCGTTTGTCCTGAGTTATCCCCACTGATAAATGTCTGTCAGGTGGAAATAAGCTATTCCGTTGTTTGTTTATAATTGGAAGCAGTTGGGAAACTGTGCCTGCATTCTGGAAAGTATAAAGGCTGATGGAAAGTCGTTCCTCTTTTGGTATCTGCCCTGAAAGGAGGCGGGATTATAGACTCGGGGGGTGTATTAGTTTTGACTATCCAGATGGGACCATACGCCTTTGATCCGAGCCCAAATAATTCAGCCATCAGCCCTGATGAATGTCTCAGCATTTTCATGCGTGCGCACACTTCCGCAAGAATTTGCATACATTTTTAACGCTCCCGTCCTCGGCACTTTTGTGAGTGTGGTTTAGATGCGCTCCATATGTTTTTATTTATTTCATTATTTGTCTGCTGTGGTCTCTGTCGTGCCTAAAAATAAGACATCTGTTAGGCGTTGTTTACGCTCTAGTATAAAGGCTTGTTCACACTTGGCCTGTTTTTGGTTCAGTCCTGCGGTTGCTGGTGTTGGTGTGGTTCGTTTGAACAAGTGAAAAAGTTGACCTGTTGAGAGTGAGAGCGCAAAATCGAAGAATCGCAGGGCTTCAGATCATCCCAGTCTCCTTTTTATCTTCTCTTCTTTATAAAACAGAGAGAATTCCGGCCCTAAAATCTGATTGGCTGAGCCGCAGTCGTAAAGTTGCTGATATACCCACTCCTATGACCACCTACCAGCGACTGAACGACATGAAAAAACCCTTCAGCTGTTATGAATAATCTTTGACTCTCATGCTGTTCGCAAGGACCCCCAAGTGAACTGATGAAGTAGGAACCCGTTTTTTTGTTTAAGCTGAGAGGCTGGCGACTTGTATTCTTACCTAGAACCTTGCTGGTCAGCTAGCTGGCCAGCTAACAGCCTAAACAGCAAGAAAGTACTTATGGTGTGATTAACTTTAAACGGCAGCATAAAAGTCTAAAAAAATGGCACTTTGATGTGTTGCATGCTTCAAATGTCTGTTTCACTCAGAAGTCGCGTCAAACCCAGACTGAATTCCAAACGGCTCTGTACGCCCTAAAATAGTGTTCTAGCTATGAAAGTTTAGCCTCTACAGCCAAACAGTGCATCGTCTATCGAGTGTGGATTGTTTGAGTCCCAGAAAAACTGTTTCTTAGCTGTATTTTGCTCTGTTGGGCTGCAGGATCCAGTATTTAAACTCCTACGCAGTGCACTATGTAGGGAGCAGGGATTGAGATTCAGCCCCAGTGTGAGAAGAGGGACCGCTGGATTGGTGCTAAATAAGACTCGCACTGGTAATTTAGAGACCAGACAGCAAAAGATTTTGCCCAACATCCTTCTCTGTGATAAAATCTCAGTAACCCGCAGCCTCTTATTGCTTTAGTAGTCTATATAGCTTATGGTGTAGTCACATTTACCTTCATGCATCATTTTTGATTGCAAACCAAAGTATAAAATGAAAGCCAGCCCATGATTCTTTGTCATTCGGGTTCTCTACAGAAACATTATTGCGATCAACGAGTGATAGAAGCGCAGCTCTGGAATGGTACCGGCGTCTAATCGTACATCCCTGTCCTGATTTTACTTCCCTTGGTTTCTCTTGGATGAGTCATGCATATCTGAGCCATTGATCTCCAACTCTGGAGGGAACGTCAGAAGGCGTAGGTAGACACATATGTGCCTGACTTTTTGTTGGAGTGAAGATATTCATAAATAAACATAATACGTTAGCACACAACTGAGTCGAGATGAGTGAAGTTCCACAGTTCACTATAATGACTCGATAGTGAAAACGTCCTAACTTGCTGACTCCGCCCGAGGGTCCTTGGGAAGTGACATCAGGACGGGGAGGTGAGATTGGGGTTCCCACTGGCACTGCAGTTTAACCTCTTATTCTCCAGGGTGTATTTTGGTTTGTCCATCTGAATTTACATGTCTAAATCATTAGGCAGATTATTTAGTAACTGCATGAAATAAATGTACATTTTTATTTATTTATTTGTTGTAAAAGCCCCTCAAATGAACAGAACATGTGTTTTATGATCTCCACATATCTCTATAGGCTTACAATTCACTGCTGAAAGCCAAAAATCTCGGCCGCTCTTTGTGTTGTTCTCTAAAAGTGATGTTTCCAGAGCAGATCACTGAAGAGACGCCGTCTGTTTATAGTTTAGAGCCCAGATTTGGGGAAAAACGGCTCGACTTTCAGTAGAAAAACAAAGTTCAGCTTCTTTTATTATAAGGGTTTAAAATGACATCACCGTCTATTAGACTGGAGAGAAGAGCTACAGCCTCACACGACGCCCAGCTTCTGAATGGAGCTTATGGAATATGAACGTTATGAAGAACATGACCAAGTGCGGTTTGGAGCCACCGGTGGTCTCAAGGAGTAGGAAAGGTTCAAATTAGCCAGTTGGTTGACATTGACACTTTTATGTTAATTAATATACGCTGCCCCTGATAAATGAATAAACAACAAATTGTAGCAGCAAATATTGAATATTTTCATTTTCTAGTATTCTATTGAGTTTTATGTCAATTATTGAAATATTATGTAAGAAAAGGAAAAGCTGAGAGTGTGTTTCACTTTAAATGGCTGATATTTATCTATTTAAAAGGCTATTTAAAGTGAAACATCAACAAATATCACGGTTATTATTATTCATTATTTTTGTGTGATGTAGCCAAATTGATAAGTTAGCAAGTGACCATGTTTTAGATTCTATTTGAGCAAGTTTCAGAGCCACTCACAAGCCAAATGCCAATCATCTCTCTGTGTTTATTCTCAGAAATAAATACTGTGGAGAGCTGATAGTTAGCAATAACAGCAAAAATGCAATATTAGTTATTAAATGTAACTAAGAGAAACAAGTGCAAGTACAGGAAGAGCATTTGGGCCGAACCAGACAATGAAAACCCACATCGCCACCTCAAATAAGAGCTCTAATACAAACAGTTCAGAGTCCGTCAAGGGCTGTGTTAGCTTGTTTTGGCACATCTAGTTATTGAGTTCCAGAATTTTATTAGAAATATTGTTTGTGAATATTAATTGTAATAGAATAACAGACTTATTCAGACCTTAAAAGTCGCTCAGTGTGTTCATCTAAAAAGCACAGACGCGTTCTGGCCCGTGGACGAGCTCCAGGGCTCTTCACTGCTTTCTTTAGTGCGCTTGAGCCAGTGTTTTAACAGAGAAGCTGAGAAGGACGGAGTTCATTTCTTCTTTCTTCTCCAACCTCTCTGTCTCACTCTCTCCACTGCTGTGGGGTGAGAGGGAGTGAAGCTGCACTGTGTTCCCACACCTGAATAATTATTTTCTCTAGTTTGGGGATTTTCACAGCAAGGCTTCTGTCCCAAACAGATCCTGGCTGCTGTCCTCTAATTGCACGGCCTTCAGCTCTGTTTTCTGATTGTCAGTGCAAAGAAAACTCAGGAAGTGTTTAAGCAGCTGGCAGAACAGCTCCTGATGTGTGAACATATGCATGTCAGGAGCAGTTTTGTCTTTTTTAACGCCCTGCCTTTTTAAATGAGCAGTGCTCAAGAGCCTTAGGAAGGCCCTCCCTTCTCTGCTCTTCTACAAGGTTAACATCTCACTGTCATGACGATTTTATGGACTGGACAACAGTTGAAAGACAATGAGTGTTTACATGCACTTATACTCCGATACCTGCAGAAAATCAGGTATTGTCAGAGGCTGAGCTGGAGGTGGCGGAGATGAAGATGCTGAGCTTTTCGTTGGGAGAGACAAGGATGGACAAGATTAGAAATGAGCAGATCAGAGGGACAGTGAAGGTGGAGCAGTTTGGAGATGAAGCCAGAGAGGCCAGGTTGAGATGGTTTGGACATGTGTTGAGGAGGAATAGTGGATATATTGGGCAAAGAATGTTGGAGATGGAGCTGCTGGGTAGAAGGAGAAGAGGTAGACCTCAGAGAAGGTTTATGGATGTAGTGAAGGTGGACATGGAGATGGTTGGTATGAAAGTAGAGGAGGCAGATGATCCGCTGTGGCGACTCCTAAAGGGTTTAGGAAAGATTATTTAAATCTTTCATTTTGTACAGCTTGTGTTTGGTTTCAGTGTCGCTCCAAAAGTGTTTTGCTGCGTCTCAAAGTGACGCTGCTTATTTCCGGTAACGCAGTCAATTTTCACACGTGCTCAGACTGAGAACTCTGAAAGAAATCAGAGTCAGAGCTCACAGCACTGAGAAATCTGATTACTGGGCTAAATTCCAGCCTCTTAATCAGATTTCTTAGTCAGATTTCTAGATTTGATCTAAGACTTTGATCTAAGAAATCACAGTATACTGTTTACATGACCATTTGAATTACATATGCATGGTGGTGTGTTAGTGTGTGTTGTGCTGATATGAGTGGATCAGACACAGCAGTGCTGCTGGAGTTTTTAAACACTGTGTCCACTCACTGTCCACTCTGTTAGATGCTCCTACCTCGTCAGTCCACCTTGTAGATGTAAAGTCAGAGACGACAGCTCATCTGCTGCTGCACAGTTTGTGTTGGTCGTCCTCTATTCCTTCATCAGTGGTCACAGGACGCTGCCCACAGGACTGCTGTGTCTGATCCACTCAGAGCAGCGCAACACACACTAACACACCACCACCACCTCAGTGTTACTGCAGTGCTGAGAATGATCCACCACCCAAATAGTACCTGCTCTGTGAGGGTCCATGGGGGTCCTGACCACTGGAGAACAGGGTAACAGAGTATCAGAGAAACAGATGGACTACAGTCTGTAACTGTAGAACTACAAAGACCAGCTATACAGTAAGTGGAGCTGATAAGATGGACAATAAGCGTAGAAACAAGGAGGTGGTCATGATGTCATGCCTGATCAATGTAAATCAAAACCGTTATGTATTTGTTGTTTTTCTATAATTTCACTGATTTTCAAGTTGATGTCCCCTCGACATATAACTAATTTGCCGAAACCGTCTTTGGAGCGCAGTTCTGTTTTAAGGGCCTTGGGCAGATTGACGGTGCGTCCATGTGTTTGGATGGAAGCTAGAGTGTGATGTGTTACACAAGATCTCTCAGGTTTCAGAGCTCCAGAGAAACGGTCTCCCTTGGAATTGCTGGAAACAATCATGGCTGTGAAGGGGTTGCCAGCACTATCATAAACCGCTCCGTTCTGTTTCCAGAGGAGCCCTGAACTCTGCTCCGCAAACCTGGCTGGCCTGCCTGCCTCTCGCTGGATAAACCCAGTGCGGTGCTGGAGCTTATGGGATAGTATGAGGAGCAATTGTATGTGTATGCTCGTCATCGTCGATCTACAGAAATACGGGACAGTATTAGAGAAAGTCTGAGATCTGCTTTGTTGTCATGGACACTTCAGTTAAGATTGAATTTAGGACAGAAGCCATTACAGAACAGTTCTTAAGTCTGTAATCTTCTCTTATTTCCAGAGAAGAAAACAGTGTTACAGACACATCGTAAGTTGCCAAAATATTCTAAATATCTTCTTAACTTTGAGAGAAACTCCAGAGCATCTTAACTTCTGTTTTAATAATCTGATTCTATTGTTTTATGCAGTGACAGACAGCACAGTGTACTGTAATCAGCATAATGATCCAACAGTTTTCAACCCTAAAAACGGTGCTTTGACTTTTTTTTGGTTTGTTTTTTGTAACAGTATTTTAAAACCCCCAGACACTGCAGACTCAGTCTTCACTGTCCCTGTTATTACTTTTGTGTTATTGTTGATGAAAACTCTGATAAAATTTTACAGTGATGGTGTTGAATAATGAGGAGATAGAACTGATCATGTGCCCGTTTGTTAGGACGCTTGGCTAAAGTGTTCGGGGAAATGGAGACTGAAACTGAGAGCGGTGACTGACAAACAGCGCCAAGCGACTCAACATTCCTAACTTTCAGTCTATCGCACTTTAGTTTTGTTTGTCTTTCTTTACACCAGTAATAGTAGCTAACGTTAGCTCTGACTGACTAACTCGATTACGTGTTTGTTTCTGCTGTGCGCGTATGGTCGGTTGCTAGGTAACAGAAACAACAGTTGATTGTCGACTTCAGTCAAGTGAGTTAACGTGAGAAAAGAAAAGATGCTGTAAGATAAGATTCTTATATTAAGATCAGGTTTGCTTCTGTAATCCGAATTTGTGAAAAGTCTCATGTTGACCTGTCAGATCTTAAGTTAAGACAAAACGATAAGAATTTTCTGTAATACAGTCCCAGGTCACGTGTTATCACATCATAACGTGACCTCTCACGTCTGGGACCCATGTTTTTTGTGATGGCACACAACCTCGAATGTCCTGTTGTTTTCATGAAAGCTTATTGCTTAAGGTTTGGTTTCCACAGTTTCTGTTGGATTCTTCATCTTGAAACGTTCACACAGTATAAAGGGCCGTTGGTCATTCCAAAAACAATGGTTTTGCGGTTTTCTGATGACAGTGGTGTATACTTTCGAGAGTGTGTAAAGAGTGCACACAGGTTCGTGTGTGTGTGTGTGTGTGAGTGAATCAGCAGAGTTCACTCAGTTCACTCCGTCTGCTTCTCCTGTGTTTCCGAAGCTGCAGTGCTCTTTTACTGCCATGGCCGATTAGAGCCACCAGTGGCTCTCTGTAAAAACAGTTCCAAAAATAAGCCTCGGACTTTTAAGACTTTCCCTTTTCCTGCTTTAAATAGGAGCTGAGCACTGTGCGCTGTGTTTATTGTGCCACAGGCACATGCAGAGCAGCACCTGCTGAACACCGTGGCCTGACTGGGCGTGTGTGTGTGTGTGTGTGTGTGTGTGTGTGTGTGTGTGTGTGTGTGTGTGTGTGTGTGTGTGTGTGTGTGTGTGTGTGTGTTCATAACTTCAGCTGTGTTTTTACTAGAGGTGAAAAAAAGTATTGATACATCCATCTGAAGGTGGTGATTCAACAACATCACTTCTGGAATGATGAAACAATGAATTATAATCTTCTACTGTAAGAAAATATTACAAATGTTCTAATTTTTCTACATCTAATGTAAATGAAATACATACATTAATGTATTGTTTTTGTTTCTGTCTTCCACACTGTAAATGTTAGTGTATTCATTATAGTTTTAAAAATTATTCTAAAATCATGAAATTGTCATTTAATTGTGGCCAGGTTTTATGATGTATTGAGTAATTTCATGATGAATCACAATTAAATTGGATCCGAAATGGATTCTGTAATTTAATAATGTACTGAATCATTTCCTAAAGAATCAGAATTGAATCAAATTGTGAAATTTAAACATTAGAATGCTTTGAATAATTTCCTAACTTTTGTTACTTTTGGGAGTTAACTGGTGCCTTGAGTGCACTATTTTGTTCCACCCCATGTACCATGAGATGCGAATAATAATGAAGCCTTATCTTATCTTATCTTATCTTATCTTATCTTATCTAAAGAATCCTAATTGAATTTAAGAATCATTATTCAGTTATTGAATAGAAGAAATGAAAGATGTTGGTTACATTCATTTCCTAAAGAATCGTGATACACTGAATCATTTCTTAATGAATCGTAATTGAATCACAGCATAAATTGTGCAGTTTCATGATGTTTAATAATTCACTAAAGAGTCATGATTGAACTGAATCTTAAAATTAGATTTTAATGATTGATTGAGTCATTTCTTATATAATAAATTGAATTGTTAAAGTAAACGTTTGATGCTTTGAATAATTTCCTAAATCATAATGGAATTGAATCTTGAAATGTAAAATTTCATGATGTATTGAATCATTTCTGAAAGAATCCTATTCAATTGTGGAATTTTGAATTTCTTGGCGTATTGAATCATTTCTGAAAGAATCCTATTCAATTGTGGAATTTTGAATTTCTTGGCATATTGAATCATTTCAGAAAGAATCCTATTCAATTGTGGAATTTTGAATTTCTTGGCGTATTGAATCATTTCTGAAAGAATCCTATTCAATTGTGGAATTTTGAATTTCTTGGCATATTGAATCATTTCAGAAAGAATCCTATTCAATTGTGGAATTTTGAATTTCTTGGCATATTGAATCATTTCTGAAAGAATCATATTCAATTGTGGAATTTTCAATTTCATAACGTACTGAATCATTTCAGAAAGAATCCTATTCAGTTGTGAAATGTTAGATTTCATGATGCTTTCATGATGATTTCTGAAAGAATCATATTGAAATTGAATCTTTAAAATTGCATGTTGCTTTATAATTGAATCAAATCATGGCGAAATAAATGACCACTTCCCAAACAACCTTTATCAGGTTGAGTCGCTAATGTCCGAAGTTTGATTCCTCTAGTTTTCACACTAGTAACACGATTTTTTCTTTGAAGCCTTTTATTTTTTAATGTGTGGTTGTGGTTGCGTGTGTTCCGTGTCAGTTTCTCTTGGGCCTCGTTTATGGGCTCTCACAGCTGTTTTGCTCAGCTCAGACGGAGGGAAAAAAAGTAGAAAGTCCAAAAATGTTGGGGTTTTGGACCCCAGAACCTTATCCATGCGACGCTAGCGGTTCTCAGATCAAAGCGCCCGACGGTGTCCTCCTGCCCGGTCCTGTCTGTTTTGCATACTCTCTTCATTTGATCGCGTGTGCTCGGGAGGAACTTGTGTTGGTTGGCCCGTTGTCTGATTCAGCAGTATCAAGTTAACATGAATATTTCCCAGAAATCCTCCTCAGAAGTTAATGATATGGTAAAGCAGCGAACCGCACGTTTTCCAGCCTCCGGCGCGCTCCGCTTTCGCCCCAGTTCTGCTCCTCCGCGCTGCCTGGGGTTTTTAGTCACGGAAACGGAGCCAGGCGTTTGCCCGCACGTCTGGGACGATTTTTTCGCTCAGGTTTGTCAGAATGATGAATTGACTTTGACTTGATTGCTTTCGGATGCTTTCGGATGCTTTCGGCGATTTTGTGCGTGTAGTCAGACAGAGAAACAAACAGCAGCTGCAGCAGAACCGAACAGATCACACACGCATGAAAAGAGCTGTAAAATTTACAGAATTTACGAAGCACTGGACTGAAAGCAAATGACCGTTTATACGGTGTCCCTGTTTATAAACAACAGTGTGATGCAGCATCAGAAACCACATAATCACGATCTCATAGAGATACTGAGCACCTGCACACGCTTTGACTTAGTCTGCTGTTTGCACGGTGCTAACACCATTAAAACACCATCAGAACGCTGTTAGAACACCACCAGAACATCAGAGGAATACCATTAGAAAACCATTAGAACGCTATCAGAACACATTTAGAACACCACCAGAACATCAGAGGAATACCATTAGAACACCAGCAGAACACCATTAGAACACCGTCATAAAACCATTAGAACACATTTGGGACACCACCAGAACATCAGAGGAATACCATTAGAAAACCATTAGAACACCATCAGAAAACCTTTAGAACACCAGCAGAACATCAGAGGAATACCATTAGAACACCAGCAGAACACTGTTAGAACACCGTCATAAAACCATTAGAACACATTTAGGACACCACCAGAACATCAGAGGAATACCATTAGAAAACCATTAGAACACCGCCATAACATCAGAGTAATACCATTAGAAAACAATCAGAACACTGTTAGAACTTCTTCTTCTTTCGGCTGCTCCCTTTAGGGGTCGCCACAGTGGATCATCTGCCTCCATCTTGCCCTATCCACTGCCTCCTCTACTTTCACACCAACCATCTCCATGTCCACCTTCACTACATCCATAAACCTTCTCTGAGGTCTACCTCTTCTCCTTCTACCCGGCAGCTCCATCTCCAACATTCTTTGCCCAATATATCCACTATTCCTCCTCAACACATGTCCAAACCATCTCAACCTGGCCTCTCTGGCTTTATCTCCAAACTGCTCCACCTTCACCGTCCCTCTGATCTGCTCATTTCTAATCTTGTCCATCCTTGTCACTCCCAACGAAAATCTCAGCATCTTCATCTCCGCCACCTCCAGCTCAGCCTCCTGTCTTTTAGACAGAGCCACAGTCTCCAAACCAAACATCATAGCAGGACGCACTACTGTCTTGTAAACCTTCCCTTTCACTCTTGCTGCTATCCTTCTGTCACACATCAGCCCTGACACCTGTCTCCACCCACTCCATCCTGCCTGCACCCTCTTCTTCACCTCTTTTCTACACTGTCCATTGCTCTGGATGGTTGACCCAAGATATTTGAAGTCATCCACCTTTATGACCTCTACTCCTTGCATATTCACTTTTCCACCTGCCTCCCTCTCATTCACACACATGTAATCCGTCTTGTCTCTACTGACCTTCATTCCTCTCCTCTCCAGTGCAAACCTCCACCTCTCCAGATTCTCTTCCACCTGCTCTCTACTCTCACCACAGATTACAATGTCATCTGCAAACATCATGGTCCATGGATCCTCCTGCCTGACCTCATCTGTCAACCTGTCCATCACCATTGCAAACAAGAAGGGGCTCAAAGCTGATCCCTGATGTACCCCTAACTTGACCTTGAAACCATTTGTCACTCCAACGGCACACCTCACCACTGTCTCACTATCCTCATACATGTCCTGCACCACCCTAACATACTTTTCAGCTACACCTGACTTCCTCATACAGTACCACAGTTCCTGTCTTGGCACCCTATCATATGCCTTCTGTAGATCCACAAAGACACAATGCAGCTCCTTCTGACC